>NW_015150922.1:225289-269876 GCF_000732505.1 Cyprinodon variegatus | reverse complement strand
TATAAAAAAAAAAAAGAATGTATCCATCTCCTTCCATTACACTAGCAGTATGCACTACTATCTTACTCTTCGTGATATACATAAATGTTTGTTAAAGGCTGTATGAGTACTCCTATAAGGCGTTAGTACCTTTTCTTCTTGTATACACTCTTAATCTTCTCTGTTCAGCAGAGTTGAATTGTTTTCCACTCCACTGATCTCAGAAAGTCTTTTACCTGCTCCCTCTGTATTTAGCTCTTTCTTGCATCCCACTGCTTTATTGATCTGTGGTGATCGATCAACTTGTATGGGTGTGAATGTATGGCATTTATAACCTCTATAAACATCCCTTCATTCCTCATCTGTGCCCTAGACATGTTGCTTTTTAACCCTGACTTATAGTTCTTATGGCTTTTTTTCTTTTTTTTTTTAGGGACTTTGCATATGTGGCACGGGACAAAAACACCAGGATCCTGAAATGTCATGTGTTCCGCTGTGACACGCCGGCCAAAGCCATCGCCACAAGCCTGCATGAGATCTGCTCCAGGGTGAGTTGTTCTAGCCAGAACAACTGGCTGCACAATCAAAGCCAAATCCATGAACAATTCGCTCCCTGTTGCCAAACACCTTATGCATGCTACCTTTAACGCTCCTGATACTCAATTTCACTTTATTTTCACTGTTCCTGCTATGGATATGGCACTAATACATGTTTTTCTTTGTCCCAGTAAACCTTTGATTCAGTCTTTAAAATGAAGGTCTTTATAATTTTAAATTTTCTATGTGGACTCTTAACTGGCCCCTGACTTCAGTTCACTGTAGAGACTGTTTCTAATGGGGTCATATTAGGCCTGTTTATTTGCCTTGGGGGATAAATTCCAGTACCAAGGCACAGGTTGTTCTGGCTCATGGTAACTATGATAGGCTGCCAGCATTGCAACAAATGCTGTTGTCAGATTTCCTCTCTATGAATTGTAATTTCAAAGTGGTGGTGACATACCAGTGTGGAAGCAAACAGGAAAAAAAACACCCTGATTGAGGAAAGATACTAAGCTGCACAATGAGCAGAGGCTACCAACCGTCTGTAGACTTGTTAGATTCAGACCACAAAACTTAAAGTGACGTTCAAAGTAGCTAAACAATGCTAAATACTGTAAGCTTAATTGAATAAGTTTCAGTAGTTGATCCACACAACTTAAGGCTTTAATCACAAACTGGAATGTAAAATGATGCTTTCTAGACCAGTAGAGAAATGGTCAGGGCACCAGTTAACAAGGCAAGGTCCATAAAGACGTGGTTAAATAAATCTGGCCCAGGATGAACTTGAACTTTGCATAGAGTCCTTACCTTAACCCAACACCCTTAGGTTGAACCACAGCAGATACTGAGAGGCAGCCTTTCTTGTCCAGTAACAATGTATGACCTCAGAAATGCTTTGCTTGAAAACTTTTCAGATACTTACATAAACAAACTCACCAGAACCGGTACAAAAGCTTATTCAACCCCAAAGACAGAACAATATATGAGCTGTTGATATTTTTGGTCGATATTTTTCTTGTATTAGTATTTGCCGATATGTATGTGTGTTTGCCGATTAATTAATGCATTAAGCGGTCATTTCCTGACCCGCTTGCCTGACAAGCGCTATTTGGATTTGTTAATAGCTTTTTCTTTCAGTTTAAATTGAAAACTTTGTCACATTTGGTATACTTTCATCACATCTATCAAGTAAATTGAGAAAGAGCAAGCAATATCAGCCTGAAATATCAGCCCTTAAAAATGGCAGCACGTATTGTGGATAAGCCTGAATCATGTCAAAGAATGGAATGTTGTTAAACTTTGTGTGTGTAACAGTTAAAGTTCATATTTTGTAAGGTTTGGGTCTTTTTAAATCAGACTGGAAGAAGAAGTAAACAGAAAACGGATAAGCGGCTTTTTTGATCTGATAAACTGATTAAAGACCACAGATCTGTGTGAGTTTTATGGTGCTGTTGTTTCCTTCTTCAAAGTGTTGAAGGAACTCTGTTATCTTTGTAGTTTTAAGGTGGGACCTGTTTGTTTTTGTGATTGTTTTCGTGCATGGCCGGACGCCAGGTTCGGCTGTAAAGCTGGTCTAGAGCTCTTTGGTTTGATTTGTTTCATCTCCCTCCAGCTGCTTCTCTCATCCACTTTCACACATATTATAAATGCATCTTCTTGTTATGCCCAGTTTCTTTCTGCCGTGGTGTAAAAAATCCATTCTTTTCTCTAGATAATGACGGAGAGAAAGAATGCCAAAGCCCTGGCAGGGGGTTCACTCCATGAAAGGATGCAGGCGGGGTTGGATCTCCCTTTACAAGGTGCGCTTCATCCATATATTCATCCACTCTGTGGGACCCAGGAGACAATAAATACTACAACAGACATAAAATAGTAAAAGTTGTCACCTTTGGGCCAGCATGCCTGCAGAGTCACCATCTCTAACAGCAGGATGTTTTAGTGTGAATATTGCCAAGAATTACCAGGAGTATGAGGGCAGTTTGAAGTAGAAGTCATGTAGGAGGCGTTAAAATCAACTGATGTATTACTAAGTAAACACATTTATGTCTGTGAGCGCATCCTGTAGCTTCTTTCCTTGCTCACATCCTGTTGCTATGCTCACAAAACTTTAAACAATGAGAACCTATCACATAAACACTTGTCGGTTTGCAGATATAAGGAGGTTAGGATCCAGCAAATGAGAAATGCGTGGTAAGGCTGCACGAGTTGTGTACAGAAAAAGAAAGTGATAGGAAAGAAAAAAGAAGAGAAGAAGTACATTGAAGTGGCATAATAGATACAGATAAAGAAATGCAATCGTATGATGCCTCAGCGTTCTGTCCTCCTCGCTTTTTACTGTTACATTTCCAAGAGATGAAGATGGGGACGCCTTCATGTCACTTCATCTCTCTCTGTGACAAAACCCTGATTGAAAAAAATAATAATGTAAAGAGCTTCAAAATAGTTAATCGCTTATTTAGTTGTGTAATCTTAATCTGAAAAAATCTGAAAAGTCTAATCTTTTATTTTATTTCCTTAACAGACAAACTTCAATGTTAAGGAATAATTGATTGTTTTATGAAAGTTTCCAAAGTACTTGTACCTAAAACAGTCCTTTTCCCACAACACATTTTATGTTGATCCAATATTCTAGGATTTCATTTCTTTTTGGTTAAAGTATTCTTTATTTGACTATTTTATTATAGTTGGAGAGCTGCAGTGTCCTTTTTACCAAGTATGCATGATAACTAGGCCTGCTCTATAAATTGGGAAGATAACAGTGGAGGATCTGTGAACCCTTGTTTCTGAGGTCCTGGGAAACTTTTGGAGAACATCATTAGTGGAGATTTTAGATCAAACTCTAGTTAATGTAGAAAAAGATTAACCAGACACTAAATCATCTGTCTTCCATGGGCATTTCAGTGTGTAGACCCAAACCCTTTAGAAAACCTGTGAAACGATTGAATAGGAGATCATCTAAAATAGATTGTGGGGAAAAAACAAAGATTCATCAATCAGCTCCTACTCTGTGACATGTAGGAGAGCTGGCCTGATCTCTTTGGGAAAAAGAGATTTGAAGTATCTTCTCACTATAAGCCACACCTACCGAGTTAAAAACAAAACAAATGTGTGTAAAAATGTACATATAAAAGCCGCACCGGGTTATAGGCAACTGAGATCTACTGAACTGTTCCACCAAGCCTGTAGGGGGAGCTCTACATATCACCCGTAAAGTAGCTTGTTGGCTCACGGCAATAAAAGTTTCTACTGAAAGGTGGGGTTTCGTCAGCTCTTTAGCCGTTTCTTAATATGTGTACTTGTGCGTTCTCATGTACTCGTGAAACCTCATCAACAGCAGCCCTAGTAGTGTTTCAGTTCACAAGAACAGCAAACCGAGAACTGACAAAGTCCCCGGATGTTGTTCTCGCCCCTCCCTATTTACTGAGTATGCATCAGAGAAGACTTGTCCGTTCTTGAGATTGACAGCTGTCCCAGCATGCACTGCGGCACCTTTCAATGGAGCGCTCACAGAGCTCAGAGTATTAAGTTAAAGTTCCCTTTTCTGTTGCTGTTGTTCAATAAAGGTACGTTTTAAGATCATTTGAGGCGAGAATATTATACTTTATATAGTGACATTATACGTCACTATATGGCCCATTTACCGATTTAATGCGTAATAAAAAAGAAAAAATCTAAAGTTGAGAGGACCGCAGCAACCAGCAGACGTCCCAGGGTAACGGCAGCCAGGGCTAACTGCAGCCCGTCTGCAGCGGCCCTCTGTCAGCATAGCAGTGTGAGAAGGACCGCTGGCTCTAATGGTGATTTTTTTTTTGTTTCATTTGGCAAAATGTTAATTTGATTTGTGTTTATCTGACTTTGTTCATTATTATTCCCCTACTAAATGAGAAAAGTAAGCATTTATTATTATCTAGAAACTATTAATAACAGGGGCCAAGCGTGTGGTGACATCACAAGTACGCTTCTGTTCCAATTGACCCATATTTATGCTGCTTGCTCCCGTTCTCCCTGAGTCCAGACTTTCCTGTGTTCTTCTCAAGAACATACTTGGCGAGGACATAAGTCCATAGTTGTGTTCTTGTAAATTGAGAAACGGATTTTTATTTCAGCTCTGCAGGAGTTGCACACCATCTCTTCGTTGTTTCAACAGCTTTAATGCAGCAAATAAATGTAAAAATGTGATAATTCGGGAGATTTGTTCTCTATAGTGCCTGCTGCTAGCATGTGCTTGTGCTAAATAAAAATTAGCCTCTTCCTTGATTTTTAACTTTGCCTTCCACCCCCTAGGAGTTGTGAGAAAAACAATGTGTGGAGAAATTGTGCACCCTGTGTCTTAAAAATTATGATTTCTGTATGGGTGCTGGGATAAAATGTATCAAAAGGGTTTTATAGGAGGGTCTTCGCAATCCCTCCTATAGCTGAGATACAGGAGTAATGTGAATGATCACTTTATTGTCTTGTAATCGGTTTAAAATTATGAATCCCTAGGATTTGAATGACAAAAGATTGATGAGAATAAAACAGAACAAAACTGCAGTGCAACTATGATTATGAATTGTACCATTATTTAGTCGCATTTCTGCTGTGTTTTTGTTTACACTGAAAAGCACGCATTAGTTCCCCTTGTTGGGGTGCAAAACAATGTGATATAAAGGACTACTTGGTGAAAAATTTTCTGTTGCTCTGAGCTGTTGTTCATTTCCTGATGACTTTCTCCCGGCAGAGTTCCCTACACCAAAGACTGAACTGGTTCAGAAATTTCAGGTGCTCTACCTGGGAATGATGCCTGTGGCCAGACCAATAGGTGGGTCCACTAAACAGAGACATGGCTGCAAATACAAATGGTTTTAAATATGACCGTAAAATGTTTGAGCTGTGATCTTGTTTAAAAACATTCTGTTTTGCAGGCATGGATACACTGAACAGTGCTATCGACAGTCTTATTGGCTCTTCCAACAGAGAGGACTGGACTCCTGTGGCCCTTAATGTGGCAGATGCCACTGTGACCATCAGCAAAGACAAGGTTAGACATCTGCCCCTGGACTAACCTATCCCGCTCTTTGTCCCCGTCAGACTCATTAACTATATTTACGTCCTTATCTTGTTGCAAAACACAATTTTTAAATATTAAAATGGTCAGACATTTGAGTGATGGCTCCTTAATCTCTCCTGGTCAGACTTCAAGACAGATAAAAGGACTTTCGTTATAAGTTTCTTAAATACTTATTTTCTGTAAGCGTCTCAGTTCCCGTAATTTTAGTGCAAAAAAGACGAACAGCGTTGTGTTGTTGACAGGTCTTATTCAGATTTCAAATCAACTTTTACATGAAGATAAATGCTCTTATTAATCCCACATCCGTATCTCTGACTAGGATGAAGAGGAAGTGCTGGTGGAATGCCGCGTCCGTTTCCTGTCTTTCATGGGCGTCGGCCGTGACATACACACGTTTGCCTTCATCATGGACGCCGGCAGCCATCGCTTCGACTGCCATGTCTTCTGGTGTGAGCCCAATGCTGGAAGCGTTTCTGAAGCTGTGCAGGCAGCTTGTATGGTGAGTCTTAACCTCTTTAAAAGGTTCAGGTCATGAAAAATAAATGATGTTATAGAAAGAGGCCTTTAAAACAAAGGCCGTATGTGCAAAGAGGAGACGGGGAGATAAATAACTAAAGCTCCTGTCAGGTCTGATCTGCAGCAGTCACAGACATACTGACACAGAGGGTTAATTAGACTGAGGAAACCAGCATTTCGGGTTGTGCATTAAATAAATAATATCATCCAGAGTTACTTTTCCCCTAGTTCCACAGCTGTAGAAAATTATCTCGGCTCCTTTGACAAATAAAAAAGGCAGAAACATGTTTTAAATTACAGTTAGGGCTTTGCAGTTAATCTAATTTGAATTTCAGTTTTCATTTCCATTCCAAAAAAATATAAAATCCTTCCGAGTAAACCTGTAATACAATTGCACTTGCAAAATCTACCAACATCTGACTTCTGGTACTTTAAGCAATTAAAAAAAGCAGATAATGTCTCATTTTTAAAACTCACTTTTTTCCCCAGTAGCAGCTGGTTTAAGCCATGGAGGCACTGATCCATATTAAAAATGAATGAAAGCCATTTAGGATATTTGTTTTGACAGTTTAGGGTTTAGCTCTAAATATTTCAGCGTTTCAGACGCAGGTTGGGATTTTCTGTCAATGCACTGAGAATGTGTGTTCAAATGAACTATTCACACAGTGGAGAAATATTCAGACCCTTTTAAACAAATTTCAATTTTATCAGTTAACAGTTTTTCTCTTAAGATTGATCAACATAGAGTGCTTATCTGTTAAGCATAAGGAAAATAATCAGTGGCCTTTAAATTTTATTAGTAATTATAATCTTGAAATGGCGTTATTTGTATTTTGGCTCTCCTGAGTCCATAGCGCCACATTTTACTGCAGTGACAGCTGCAAGTCTTTGGAATATATTTATAGTGATCAGCTACCCAAATGTAGGCGCAGAGTAGTATCTTTGGCTGAGCCATTTAAAATGATGTAGATTAAAGCCTTGTAGGTTGTTGTTCTGGAAGGTGGCCCCCTGCTACAGTCCAGAATATTTTGCAGATTCAAACCTGTTTTCTTTCTAAATCATCTCATATTTAACATATTTAACTTCCCATAACCTTTACTGTTTCACCACTCCCCAGCATAATGCTGCCATCACCATGTCTCCCCAAATGGTGGTGGATGAGTTTCTGCACAAAGCCCAAACAAGATGACCAGAGCATCATCTTTAGCTTTGTCTCCCCCTTGGCTTGTAAAAAGCTCCAAACGGTTCTACTTTTGCCTTCTTTAAACTACTTTTTTTCCCACACTTATTCATAAAAGACGGGTTTCTAAATTTTATTAGGCCTCAAATCCAATTTTCCAACCCAAGCTATGGCTTTGTGAACCTCAGAGTTGCCATGAGCCTCTTGCCTGCTTCTCTGATTACCTAGCGGTAGATGGCCATATCCTACATCATTTTCAGATGATATGCTCCAACGAATAATGTACTAGTCTGCACTGGTCTATTACCAGTAAAATGCTGAAGAAGTGAAGCACTGTGTCTGATGTTCAGTAGTTTTTATTTAATTTATCATCCTTATTTATTATAATTGTAGCTTAATACTTCAGTGGAAGCCTAATCTCTTTCTTAACCCTTCAGTGTTTTTATTCTGTCCGTACGTTTGCAGCCTTTCCCACACCAAACACCATCTGTAGTCTGTGGTGTATATACTTAACTTCTCCGTCTGCTGTCTGACATATGAGATTAGTCCACTGCAGGCCGGGCCATTGATCACCGATCTGATATTTGGATATATGGCCACACACACAGACAGACACAAACACACACTCTCCGAAGCAGATCGACGGTGGCCAGAACCGTTAGTCATTACTATTGATCCCAGCCTGCACCAGTCCAGCTCCCTCCTCATCAGTCTTTCACTTACATACCTCTGCTGTCGTTTACTCAGCAGCTGTAGCTCTGTGATTTACACTCTGCCTCTATGTTCTGCTCTCTCTCCCTTTCTCTCAGCTGCGGTATCAGAAATGTCTGGTGGCCCGGCCGCCCTCCCAGAAGGCCTGTGGCTCATCGCCCCCCGGAGACTCCGTGTCCCGTCGGGTCTCGACCAGCGTGAAGCGAGGCGTCCTGTCGCTCATCGACACCCTCAAGCAGAAGAAGCCCGTCACAGAGCTGCCGCAGTAACAGCAGCAAGCCAGTACAGGCTTTCCCTAACACAGCTCCTAGTCACCATGGAAACTTCATCGCTTCGCTTCCAAAGCCTCGCCACCATCACAGGCTCCATAGTAGAGTAGCTACAGGTTTGATGGAATCTCCAGTGGATGGGTTTGTTTGGAATCAAATCTTCAGAGATCAGTTTAGTAGCCGTTCAAAACTACGATTCCAGATCAAACAGGAGCGTCTGAGACAGTCAAGTGATTAACTCCCATTTTTCTCAGTACCATCGTGAGGAAAAGAGGGAACAACCTGGAGAAGCAGGAGGCGCTCCTTTAAGCACAGCACGTGTGCCACGGCCGAGCTCATCGCTCACCAAATCGCCCATCTCTCCACGCTTTTCTGTGTATCTGTGTTTACGCCTGTCAGCATGATGCCCCACACCGGGCACATCTCCCCGCCATCTGTTAACCCGCGGTAGCTCCTCTCCCTCTCCGACGCTGCCTCCCGTTGTCCTTAGTAGATCTAAACGTCAGAACAAAACAATGAGAGGGAACGAGTGAGAAAATAAAGCCATCTTGTTCCTGGATGAACAAAGAAAGCTGCTATAGACTAGAGAGAATCCAGTGGAGCCTGTTCAGCTGAGTGTGCATGAAGTTTTTTTTTTTTATTATTATCTAAATCTGAACCGTTTTAAACAATGTGGAAAAAGTGCTGCTGCTTTCAGAGACACAAGTAGGAAAATCGGAGGGCCGCAGATATATTTGAGCTTGGAACGAGTGGTGACTCGTCACCTGAATCATGCTTCATATCTCTACCTTTTCCGTCTAATGTTTTTTTTTTTTTAGTATTGTATTTGTGATCTTTGAAGAAATAACAGATAATAGCCATAAAGGGAAGGAAGGCCAGCAGACAGTTTTCTCTCTCTGGTTAGCAGTGCTAGACTGGCTGCTTTGAAGACAAGGAGACATCAGCATGCTGGGGGGAGTCTGATAGACCTTAGGGATGTTTTTCTGTCTCTATGATTGTTTGGGTTTAAATATGTCTAAGAAAGGAAGTGATTCGCCTATTTAAGGAAACCCACCTGTAGGTTGGAGGGACTCAAACCGAGCAACTTTCTCGGGCTGCTATCCATCTCCTGGGTGCTTTTGTTTAGGAAAAATGTTTCCATCAGTGCCATTATTTTGCTAGCTTTAGGTCTGTTTTCAAAAAAGCATAAATGTTTTTTCCACTTTGCTATCTCTGTGCTCTCCCAAATCTGACCCTTCTGATGTACAGTAGAAGAATCAGTTATTAATCTTGATCGTTCTAAAATACTTTTAGTCTATCGCCAAGGAAACTGTTGACTTTACCTGTTTTCAAACATCTTTGCAAATATATAGAGCAATGAAATACTTTATCAGCAAAAGAGAATCTGCAGAAATAAAATCACATGGCCTTGAAGGCCTGAGGTATTTTTCATTTAGATGTGATGTAGTTCTTTATTTATATTGAAAGGATTATTGGGCCTATTTCTAAAGTCTTGTTCTTGATTTCCATGTTTTAGCTCAGTTAATCAGTGAATCTCTGAATAATTTAATTTATTTGTAATTGGAAACTAGGAAAATAAAATACCTCGGATTAATGAGTCGCAGCTGTTTAAAAACGGCCAAATGTTGCTCCTTTTAATCAAAGCACATCTGTTGTAGCTTTCCAGTCTGGCTCATGGAGTTCTCCATGGGGTCAGACAAACAGCGCCCCCTATAGTAAGAAATCCTGCTGCTAAAACCTGAAGTCCAGGACTTTGCAGATACAATTCAGTTAAAGTAGCTTAAATAAATCATGCATTAGTCATTCTGATGGCTTGTATTTCATTCCTGCACTGTTCTGTTTACTATCCAAGGTTAATTCTTGTTTTGCTCTTACCAGACTTAATGCTATAGGAAAACAACATGGCGCTACTACACATTTAACACAGCAGCATAAGAGTTTGACCCCTCAGTAAACAAACTAAAAGTTTTTTGAAAATGTATTTTCCTTATTGGAGAGGTTAATAAAAGCAGGAGGTCCAAGGCTTCATACAACAGTCTTGAAATTACAACAAAATATATATATTTTATACATTTTGTGGCTTTAAGGCCATTAGAGTGAATAAAAAAAAATAAAAAACTTAACTGAACTAAAATAGTCAAGTCAAATTCTTAATAGTGCACTAGACTATTGCTGTATTTGCTCTTATTTAGCTTACTTGTTTTTATAAGCACACTTGTTTTTATTTTGTATTGTAGTTTTTCTTCTCTATCCTCTCTGATCACTTCATCCGCCTATCATGCAGATTTTTTTTTAAGGTAATAGCTAACAGCACACACTGCTTCCGCGCGGGCCTATACCCAGCTTACTAAAACATGCTGGAAGAAGTCAACGTTTTCCATGTGGTGAGCTAACGGAGACATGAGCATCGGTGCCATCTTTTTCTTGCCAGTAGCATGTAGCAAGTAAAATCACGTAACTTCAAGGACCTTGTTTTGTATCAGAGAATGATTGGAAAGTTAATCCTCTCCCCCCCTTTTTCACAGAATGATGATGACGTGTGAATAAGACATGTTTGTACAGATAATCCACTCAGTGTAACATTTATTGTTGTTATAAGCTTTGTCTTTATTTTTGAATGTCTCTTATTTTCTTACAGGTTATTATAGAAAAATGCCTTTTCTGAATCATACCAAATGGCCAAAGTGTAAAATACGTATATAAATTGTTGTAGATAGGAAAATATGAAAGCAAATAATGAGAAAGCGAGCGGGCGATTAGACATTTTTACACTTAAGTTCATGCTGAATTTAACTGTGCGATTTTATCTATGCATTCTTTTGATCTGGAGAAAAAGGAAAGTTGTGAGGAGCGTTGCATGTCCTCAGCTGGTCAAAAGAGAGACTTGAGTGTATTGAACAAAACTATTTTTTATTTTATTTATTGTATTTTATAAAAGATATATACTGATTTTATTAGCTAGGGGAGAAAGTCTCGATGCTGTCATTATTTCAGACCCTGGTTGAATCTCAAAATCCCAAAAAGCTCTGGTTTGCAGAAACAAAGCAGATAAAGGAACATATCTTCACCCTGTAAAGTGATCACTCACTGCTGAGGGTCCACTGCTGCTCAGAGCGTCGCACAGCGGAGGGAGCGGCGAGCCGGAGTGGACTCGCAGCCTTTCTGTTGAACCCACACAGACACACACAGTCCGTTAGATGGATGTGTTAGCTTCCTTTTGCTGCTCACTGATTTGTACACTTAAGCAATGTAACCAATTGTGAGAATAAATGGTATAAAACACACCATCTGGTCTGTTTGCTTCCATCTTACCTACACATTTAATGCATTTCTTCATAAACTTTGACAGTTTCCACCGATGGCAGAAGATCCCAGTTGAATATTGCAGTAGCTGCATGTAAAGATAATACTGGAAAAATTCAAAATAAGTCATTTTTTTCTTAAGCGCATTTCTTCTTGAATTTAGGAGGTAAGTGAGATATTTTGCCAGTGGAACAAGACAATTTGCATTTAAAATAAGTAAAAAACTATTGTATTGTTTTATTACAAGTGCATACTATCTAATTATCTTATTTTATTTTTATTTGAGCAGAACAATACTAATTCCATTGGCAAATCATCGAATTTTCCTACTCAAATGAAGGGTAAATACACTTAATTTAAGAAATTTCTACTAACTTTTATATCGTTTATGCAGTGTCGATAGAGGGACATTTTAACTCAGAAGAAAAAGCTATGTCCCTTATGAATCATTGTTATAGATAAAAAAAAATGAAAATAAAAGTTGGATCTTTTCATCAAAGCCCTAATTAAGTTCAAAATATTTGGGTTTATTTCTAGATGATTAAATTAGAATTGAATATAACTTTACCTAACAGGAGGAAATTTACAATTCTTCTTAGCCAAGCTGATTAGTTGAGTTACTGACTTTTGAGGATTTGCTCCTGGATTGTGACAGTAGACATCCCCTTACGTTTTGTCCTTGACTCTTAAGCAATCCCTTACAGCGAGCATGCAACAGTGGAGAGGAAAAACTCCCTTTTAACAGGAAGAAAGCCCCAGCAAAACCAGATTCAATGTGAGTGGCCATTTGCTTACGCTGATCTTTGAACCACGGAAATAGAAGCAGACATAAAAAAAGGAACTTAGAAGCTCTGATCCTTGAATACTTTCTGTTAGAAAAGCTAATGTTAAACCAGCTCCTTGTGTGGCTCTGTCCAGGGAAGAAACAGTTAAGCCGATGAACTCTGATTCAGTATTTATAACAAAATAAGTGAGACACTTTGTCAATGGAAGAAGACAATTTACATTTAAAATAAGAAAAAATAATTGCATTGTCTTATTTCAAGTGCATATTCTCTATCTTATACTGTAAGAGTAAGAATATTAATTCCATTGGCAAATCATCTTATTTACCTAATCAAATTAAGGGTTAATACAGGTAATTTAAGAAATTTATACTTAATTCAAGATTGTTTTTGCACTGCAGTAAGAGGTGAGCCCTATCACAGAAACAAGACCAAGCACTGAAAAACCGGCTCAACTCCAGCTGGGCTCATGTCCACCACCTAACATAACCTGGCCAGATGAAGCTACTATGCTGTGAAGTAGCAGAGAAAACAGATAATTCAAATAGACACCCAGTCCTCCACAATATAACTTAGAAGACACAAAGAAAAATAAAATTCTTAAAGTAAAAGAATCAGGCTTACATTTTCATAAACACTTAGATTCCTATGTGCAGGTGTGTTCATTTGCATCACATATGAAAGCATGTGAATAAAAGCACATTAACAATGAAGGTGCATTTATGTGTAACTGCATGTAAGGCAGAGGAGATGAACACCTCAGTGCCATGGAGAGGATGAATCTTCTGATCCGCTCAGTTAATCAGAGCAAGGAGACGAAGCAACGGCTGCAACTACTCTTTCTTTTTGTACCTTTCATTGCAGAAGGTGAGTCCTGGCCCGCACTGAGATGGCCTTTTTTACCAGCTGGTCTGAGGCATGCAGAATGACACGTCTTTGCAGTCGAGAGAAAGTAGTCCTGTCATTTCTCTAGTTTCTTATTTTGACAGCTGCTTTCTCTCTTTTTTAACTGACTTAAAATTCTTTCTGGCAAAACCCTTCAGAGTTAAACAGGTTAAAGTTCGTTTTTATTCTTCAACAAACCCATAACTTCCCCCAGTATATTTCTAGTCATTTCCAATTATATCCCATACATGCTAAGGACAGGCATTCCCACAGTATGATACCTCCTTGTTTCACAGTGGGGATGCTGGCTAAGTATATTTACAGTGAAGGTAACAACATTGCCATACAGTATCCTAGGTTCAGGACTGACCCAAGTGTCCATGGGGCCCTAAACGTTATTTAATCTGGGGGCCCTCTATTTCTGCGACATGTATTTAAGCCTGAAAGTGTATATTACTTAGTGCTGCCAAAAGTAATGAAATTACCTAGTACATATCAATAGTTAAAGGGTAATATAGCATTTTTTCCCCCAATAAGATGCAACAACAATGTACAAATTTTATCTGTTGTGCAAGAAAAATGACAAAGAGCTAATACAATAACAGAGATAAATAAAATAAGAATGCACAAAAAAGCATATTTTGGTAAAATAAACAATAACATTAAGCACATACTTGAATGAAAAGTTACCTGAAACCAGGTAAAGTTGTTTAAAATTTAATAAATAGTCCGTAACTTGTATAATAAGTCTATAAACCAGGTAAGTAACTATATGAAAAAGCTCAACTTAAAAAAAGTAAACCCATGCAATGGACCTTATTATGTTTCTTCTTATTTAATTATGTCTACAAGACCAACAATATATCGAATATGTATTATAAAAAAATCCTAATACATGTATACATGAGAATAAATAAAATAAAAGTATCCTCTTGGGGCCCATTTGCCTGAGGGCACTAAGCAACTGCTTAGTTGGGTTCAACTCCTAGTCTGGGTTCCTCTGCATCAGGTTTGTCCTCCCTGGGTGCTCCTACTGCCTCCCACTGTCAAAATAGTTGCATGTGTCCTGTTGCATGATTGGGTTGTACCCAACCTCAAAGAAAGAATAAGAATGTCCAAAGAGATGATCTTAATTAAATTTGGTTTAATTATTTATTGTCGCACAACCTGAAGGCAATTAAATGGTAAATGCGTTGAATTTATACAATACCAATTCTGAAATCCACTCAAAGCACTTGAGCAAAAACATAAAACCATACACAAATAAGCCGATCGGTAAGAAACCTGCCAAGGGTCACATCCACATGTACTACAGTCCTGCTGATCTTATGATGCCAGGTCTATCTAAAAAGCTCAGCTGTTTACATGTATTCATTGATCCTACAGAGGTCGCTCCTCCTCAGCATGCATGTGGCGACAGTGGAGAGAAATGAACAAGAACTAATGAATGAACATTCTGTTTGATGACGTTCTTCTAGAACATAACTTATGGTTCCATCAGTCATAGGAAGATGTTCAGATCAGAAGGAGACCTCTGGAAGAGCCAGAAACAGTCCTCTAGCAACAGACTGGGGGATTATATCAGCATGAATGTGAGTGAGAATGTTTTATCATTCATGCAGAGCAACTGAGGATGGTGACCCTATAGGAGGGATGTTGTTTAGAGACTCCCTGCATCCGCCAACGCTGCCTTCTGAGATCGGAGAAGAAGAAATTGGTGGCAGAATGCGATCTGCTGCCTTCAGCTTTGCCTGTGGTTTCCTAATATTACCAGGAAGGACCCCCTCCTCCTCCTCGAGGGTCTTCTCTGCACCCTCAGGTCGGATATTTTGCCTGTCAGAGGCCGTCTGAGGAGAAGAGGGAGGGGTGTTATTATGTGAGAGATGTTTTTCTGGGACTGAAGAGGAGCCCTCCTGCAGCCTCTTCAGTGGTTTTCCGCTGATCCTGTGTGCTAGAGCTGTGATTGGAGACAAGTGTCTGGAGGGTTTTTCAGCAGACATCATCGCCAGCGTAAGACGTGGTATTCGCTTTGGTTTGCTGTTTGTCTGCTGGGATTGATTAACTTTTCTCTTTGCTTTCTTCTTCTGCCCTTTAGTTTGATGCTTCAGGCCTGTGCTGTCGCCTTTGGTCTGTTTTTGATTCCTTTTGGTTTTTCGTTTTTTCTTCTTTTCTGTCTTAACGTCCTTCCTTCCAACCTCACTCTCTTCACCCTCCCTTCCATCCACAGCCTCCTCTCCTTCAGATTCCTCCTGGCTGGAGGGAGATGAAGGCTTGATGGAAGCAGCTTGTTTCTTCTTGCTTTTGCTTTTCTTACCAGTTTTTGATGGTTCAGATATTATGCCGTATAGGAGCCCCTTGGCTATTGCCCTTGCCAGCACATCTTGAACTGTTTCTACCTTAGTGGGATCAGCCTGAAAAAGACAGGGTAGGATTAATGTTTTATTATACAAACACCTTCAAATCAAACATTGCTACTTTTATTTAATGCATTAAATGCTTTCCCCTCTTCTCTTGGAGGTCATTAGGATTTAAGTTAAATATTATTATGATCAGCTGACCTTCATCACTCATTCCCCTAAAGCAGGGGTAACCAATTAAAAATCAGGGAGTCTGGTTAAAGAATATCAAAAACCAGTAATGGTCCAGAGACATTTTAAATTATAATCTGTTACTTTAAACATAATTCAACGCTGAAATCAAATGAGGTGTTTATGCACCAATGTTATATATTGAATATTTAAATAACAAATATATATATATATATATATATATATATATATATATATATATATATATATATATATATATATGGGTTTGAATGGAGACAAAGCCATTCTGAAGCACATATCATCTCATTTTGAGCCGAGCCTGGATCCATATTTATTTTTGATTCTGTTCATGGTGGAACACAGCAGCAGGTTGAATCAAACATACTCAAAATGTGCATGGTCATCTTTGAGCACACCATTTCACACGTCTGTCACCAGTTCACTGCAGTTCTTCCAGCAGTCCACACTCTCTTCACTTTTTCTCATCGTCTTCTTCTTTCCCACCACTCAGCTTTCCATAGGTTTGCCCGCTGTGTCTAAAATTATCCAGCAGCTCATTGACTAATTTGTATCACTTGTAGCCTGGTCCCAGATGCTCTGGAGGGCTTTACCGCACAAACAGCAGAAGCAGCGCAAGTGAAATTAGACACTGCCGTCGGACAACATGCAGTAATTTATTAATGTTTTTATACAGTTTGGGTCTGGACTGCCAGCAGGTGGGTCCAGACCACAGTCCGATAATCCGTGACCTCTGCCCTAAAGCACCCCGAAGCTACTATTTTGTTCTACATCATCAAATTAATTAACCTGCAAACTAAACTATCATATTATAAAATTTTCCTGCAGATAGCAGGCTGTATAACTGGTCCACCAAACAATGAGACTTTATTTATTTGACTTTGTCCCCAAGCCTGGATCACCACCCCATTAGGGTGAAATGACTATACAGCGCATCAAAGAACGGGGGGGACTTACTGCCGATCAAAGGTGCTGCCCTAAACAGTGACCATGACTTTCAAAATCCTAAGCAACATAATCTAGTTTCTTTTTTTTCTGTTGAACATAAAATTTATCATAAAAATGTAGAAATCCCACCTATCACTCCGGTCTTCAATGAATTTTATTAAGACATTTGAAGCTTTTTTGTCAAATGGAAGAAGAAGTAATACATTGTTCCAGGTAACATGCATGGTTTTATCTTGCCCCCACCTCACCACCACTGCTTTTTGTAGCATTTGCTGCTGTAAGCCCTTTAAGCCATACCTCTATAATAATTTTTGCACAAATAGAGTTATAGACTAAAGTTTTGACCCCATTTTTTGTGGAGAATAGGTTAAGCTATGATTGAAAATCAGTTTTCAAATATTTCTAACGTTTTCAGAGGTGTGACCTTTGACTGGGCCAATCTAACACATCGATACTCTTTCATATATGTCACTATATTGATGCTCTGAGTATTTTTCCCACTGAAAGGTGATGATGGTTTTAAAGTATTGTGGCCATTTCCTTATCATGAAAACAGTTAACTTTTAATCTTATTTTTTTCTTTAAATAACGCACAATTACCAGTTGCTTTATTATGTTTAGACCTAAAATAACGGAGAATGTAAATGAAAAAGATCGTTTCACACCTTTTTTAATGTTTTAGCTGAATATTTATACACAAAAACATTGTATTAGCCATTTTCTTTACCTGGTCAGGTTTAGAATGGAGATAAAGACAGCACAGTGTGTTGACAGAAAACTGCATAGCAACAAAAGCACTGTGGTTTATTTATACAGCAGCATTCATAAAAGGCTCAAATATAAAGGGCCTTATTAAAGACATGAAAGAAATGCTTCAAACGGTTTATTCTATAGATTAATCAACCAAAATCTAAACTGATCCTGGCCTGAGTGTTATTTTAACACCTACAGAGTTCTAACTCTGTTTCAGATAACATTTGGTCCCACTCCAAATTAGTGTAAAATTTACTCCATGGCAAGTGTCAGATTGTCAGTTATTTTACTCATATCAGTGTCAAAATGAACTCTCATAGACTGGCAGGTAATCAACACCTTATAGAGTAAAAGCTACACTGCATAGCTGTCAAATTTTACACTAATTGTTAACTCCAACACTTTGCCCTCATTATAGTTGTAAATACTCCTTTTAGAGTTAGAAATGTACCATATCTGATAACGAAAGATACAGCACTGAGGAAAAGTTGGGAACATAAGTAGGAATGACTGAATGAATGATATACATGGTCTGTATAAGTCAGAACAAACAAATGCATATCTGCACTGCTGAGAATCTAATTTCATTCCCTGAGCTTTGACTGTCTGCTTCACTTGGTTCAGATCAGTTTTATTTCTATGGTTTAAATAATAGGATAAACAGCTGAATCTTATTCTATTGGATGACTTTCTCTCTGTCTTCCAATTAAGTATTTCTCTGCTTTATTTAAGCCGGTAAACACAAGTTTCAAAGAAACATGAATGTACCACACTGGTCTTAGCACATTTACTAAGGCTGCAGTGAACACAGAGAAGGATCTGTGAGCATCCATCTTATCATCCAGAGCTCAAGGTCAAGGTCTATTGTTCTCTCTTTTCTCCAACTCTTAGATGTGAAACATTTCAAATCTGATGACAAAGGTTAAAATAATATCCTATAGAAGAACCTATCTCCTACCAAGTCGTATTATTTCATGGTAAATTTCAGCAGATCTTTAGTTGATATCTTCTGATAATTCATTGTTCTTTGGAAACAAGGCCGACTCGCTGCATCACGGATCCTTAACCGTCCTGAAATCAGGGCACGAAGTGTTTTCCCTATGCTCATCCCTATTTTGATATCCAAAATAGGGCTGAGTTAGGGTTGTGAATTGGATTCACTAAAAAAGATGATCGGACTGTAAAATAATACACTGGCTTGTTTAAAAGTAGTTTTTGTCATAAAAAATGTCCACTTCTTTTTTTTATTTTTGGTTTTTATGTCTCCTCCTCACGTGCAAACCTTTTATCACTCTAAGATCCCTTTATTTATGTTTTGATCCTTTTCTTTTTTCCCTCAAATTCCAGCTGCTTTTTTCAATTTGATTCAAATCTGGAGACTGAGATGAAGATTTGTGGAGACTTCCTCTTAGTGGACATGAATTCAGTGCTGCAGGATATAAAATGATTGCTTGTTCAGATCTTGACCTGGGTGAATGCAATCTTTGAAAGGTTGCAATTGGCATGTATGACCATGTCTGCACGGCAGCTCCAGTTAGCCCCTTTTTTCTTCAGCAAGTCAGCTTCTGGCACGCAGCGCCTTTCAAATACATTAATACCCCAATGAAGGAAATTGCATTTTATTATAGTCTACTCTGTAAAAAAAAAAATTGACTTCGAGGAATTTTATGTAAAAGTTAGAGGATACTAGAGCTTGGAACGGTCATGGTGTTATATTTATTGGGAATTTTTAAAAGTATTTATAAAAGTATTTGAACTTTCCCACATTTTCTCACCTTGTAACCATAAACTGTAGTGTCTCTTATTGGGATTTTACATGTTTTAAAATACTAAGTGGAATATAATTCTAAATGAATGAAAACACATATGGTTTCAAGATTTTGTTACTAATTTTTTTTTTTTAAGTTTGACATACAAGTGTATTCAGCAATGAATTCTGCTTCTGAATACAACCCAAGTGCCTTGACAAGCCACCGGATGAATGGGATCCAATATGGTGGTGGCAATATAATTTTGGAGGGGGATGCTTCATACAAGACACTCTTAAAAAAAAACCTGTTGAGGTTTTATTAAAATGAGTTAAGGAGTTTCATGAGACTGAAGGATTGTTTGTCTATTAATATTTTTCTGCCTGCGTAATTTGAATCTGCCTTTCCCATTTCAAAAATAAAGTAATCAGTAAACAAGAGAACTAATAACTTTGCCAAAAACTTTTTTCTTATGTACTTGAAATATTTGTAAAGGGTACATTCAGGGTAAACTCAATTAAATTCTGTTTATTTGTGTAGCAGCAATTCAAAACACACGTCATCTCAAGGTATTATGAAGACAATTCAATCAGATCATACACTCAGATTGGTTTAGTTTGCAGGTTAATTAAAGTTTAAGGAAAACAAGCTGAATGAATCCAGTCATTGACAGCAATGCCTCAACCCAAACATGCATGCAGCAACAGTGGAGAGGAAAACTCCCTTTTAACAGGAAGTAACCTCCAGCAGAACCAGGCTCGGTGTAAGTTAAGCAGATGAGATCTGAGCTAATTTCATGTCAAAGGGAAGAAAGGGAGCATATACAGTGAGTCACAGTAAAAACTGGGCCCATAGCTATCTGTAGAAGAGAAATAGGGCTATGAAAAATTGGCCAAACTCTATCATTTATAATCAATATATCAATGGTGTTGATGGCAGCAGATCATCTGATATTTCTCTACAGGATGGTGTTACAGACAAACAGGAAAAGACCAAATTGAGCTAATATGATAAGAAAAATTCAGAGGTTGAACTAACAAATGATGCAGAATAGGAGAATAGAGATAGGATGAAAGAAAAAAAAGAAAAGTGGTCCCTATGTCCTCTGGCAAGCCTAAAGCAGCATAAATATAGAAATAGCTGAGGATAAATTGAGACACGTTAACAATTAACTTTATCGAAAAGGAAAGATTAGCCTGTAGAGAGGGTGTTTGCCTCACAGACTAAAACGGGCAGTTGGTTCAACAGGAGAGGCGTGTGATAACTAAGAGATCTGCCTCCCATTCTACTTTTAGAAATTCTTGGAAAAACAAGTAAACTAGAAAACTAATGCTATATTTTCTATAATTTTGTTTGGAAGAAATAACAAAACATTTATTTGCTTTTCTTCCAATCAACCATCAGGCACTTCTTCTCTATTGCATAAAAACCCAATTAAGATAATTTATTACATAAAGTGTGAGAAGGTTTGAACACTTTGTAAATTCCTTTAATTAAGAGAGTTAATGACATCTTATCAAACCAATGTAACACTTAAGAAAACTGTAATGACAGTTGATTTTAGATGGGGTGTGAATACTTTTTCAAGGCGGAAAACCATATGATATTAGTCATATGGTTTTGATTTGAAGTAGATTCAACGGTAAATGCACTTTTTAGCACTATTGATCATCATAATATTGATCAAATCTTGATTCCTGGATTGCTGTACAGGCTGATGTAAAGGCTCTGGGACTTCTCTGCAGAGACCCCTCACCCACCCACACACACACACACAAACACACACACCCACACACACACCCAGCTGCAAAGGGATCAAAGCAGCAGCATCTAATTTCCTGCTATGGTACTTGTCTTGTTTTATGAGTGAGGAGAAGAAGGGAAGAAAGAAAAAGAGACAAGCAGACGAAGCAATGAACCAATGCAACATGACTGCGCTGGGTAGAAGGAGTGAGGGATGCCACAGAATAATCCATTTGGTTTTCTCTCTGAGGCACTGAAATGTATCAGGAGTTTTAGCATATTTTGTCTTCAACTCATCTTTTTATTGAGTATTGAAATAGCACTGCAGTGTTTCCACAGTACAGTGCTCAGCATTCATGTATGTGTATGGGTGTGTGTGTGTGTGTGTGTATGTATGTGTATGCACACCAACGAGCTGACTGACCTCCCAGTAGACAGTAAAAGAGTGCAGCCTCAGCACTTCTCAAAGGTCTTGTTGCAAACTAATCAAACCAAGACACACTCGCACTGATATAAATTCTCCAACACACCAAACACACACATCCACAAAATCCCCCGTTCACTTCCATCTCCGGCACAACATTCAGCTCTGCATTTTTTTTTTCACTTCCCACATTTCACATTTTCTCTGACCTCCGTCTCTCACCTGCCGCGACAGTCTGGCTATAAAGCAGCCGTTGGTGAACTCAGAGGGCTGAAGCCTGAAGAACTTGGAATCTGTTTTGTCTCCCGATGTGGCGTCATCAGGGAAAATCGGGCCGTTCTCCCTAAGGGAAATGTTGGGTAACATTTTACAATTTCGACCAAAATCAGTTTACAGAGTTATGCATCACTGACTCATAAGTATCAGTGTGTTCAGGTCTTGGTCTGTGGAGCAACAAGCTTGAATGTCTTTTGCAACCATTCTTTGCTGTTAATTCAATTCAATTCAGTTCATTTATATAGCTCCAATTCACAACACATGTCATCTCAAGGCACTTTACAGTTCACCAGATCATACAGTCAAATTTATTTAGAGTTGTCTATATAAGGAAAACCAGTTGATTGCATCGACTCATTGACTCAAATACAATTCCTCACACTAAGAATGCTTGTAGTGACAGTGGAGAGGAAAAACTCCTTTTTAACAGGAAGAAACCTCCAGCAGAACCAGGCTCAGTGTGAGCGGCCATCTGCTAAGGCTGACTGGGGTTTAAGGGGACAGAAGCAGAGATACAAAAAGCAGCTGTAAAAGGCGGCCCCGTTCAGGAAACACACAGCCAGGCAGACAAGCTCAGAGCAAACTCCCATGTCAGAGGATGAAGAGAACACATCCAGCCAGTCACAGTCAGAGAAACAGGACTACACTGAAAAACAGGCCGATCTCCAACATCTATAAATAAGGGTGTTGAAAAATGTACTTTGCATGTGTTTGCTGAAGCGAAATGTGATGAAGCTAGAAACTGTGAGGATCTGGCAAAGAATAAAAGAAACCAAGGGGTGAAGTCAAGGTGTTCAGCATAAGATTCTAAAGTGGTGTTACTTCAAAAAGCAACTCACTCAATTTCTCTGCTTGTAGCAGAATCTGTTTTTCAGGCATGTCATCCTAATAGACATATACATTTAAAACAAGGAAAAATTATCAATGATAAAAATGCTTTATAATATCAAAGAACTTGATTTCTGCCAAATGCATTTAACCTATTCCAATTTTAACTCAAAGGAAATGCTTTGTTTGCATAGACCAACAGATTTGTAAGTAAACTGTTAAGAAACTGTATTAAGATCTTTTATGGTAGAAGCTTTGATGTTTTTACCTAAAGGGCAGCAGTTTTGGATGAGTATGCGCTTGCTCCAACACTCTTCTAACCAGCTGTTCGTTTTCCTCGGGAAACACTGAGCGGGTGCAGTAGACCACTGTCTGGACCTTTGAAACTAACACAAAGAAGAAATCCAAAGTTACTTACTCACACCGCTTTTATGATATTGATGAATGTACTGAAGAACACTAAAAATCACCAGCTCTGCTTGTTTAAATCTACAATATGTTAATGCCACAGTGTTTGTGCTTGTGTTTCTATATCACCGTTTATACTCACAGGTCAAAGAATGTGCCAGCAGTCTGGACTGCTGGGTGGTCAGAGAGAAGATTTTGCTTTTGGAGACAGAGCCGTGGGATAAATCCGGAAGTACATTCCAGTCTGTCAACAAAGTCATTTGACAACTGCAGTTTATCTGGACTCATAGTTTATGAAAGCCATAAATATTTTGAAATTCAACTATGTTGTAGACTCTTCATCCGCAGCTATATTCTAAACTGTCATCTCCCTATGTCATCAAATAGCGTTTCCATGACAACTTCACACAATGAGCCAGAAGTTGACATAGATGGATTTATTTTACTATTTGTGTGGTGAGGAGAATTTTTTTTTAGAGAAAATAGTATAGAAAATAGTTTGAGAGTTTTCTGGCTCAGAGATCACCAACAAACGGACACTTTGTTGTGAACCTAGTCTGCAAGTAATTTCCAACAGTCAGTTCTGTGCTATGTTTGTGAGGATTTAATGAAGCTGCACAAATTAGGACACTATTTGCAATTCAGGCAATCTGAGAGAATTTGTTTTCTCAGTAGAACTAACTGTACTAGCTAATTCTATTGGCACCCTGAGTGACATGGTTATTACGAGTAAACAATCTTCCCTGAATTATTCATGTAAATACACTGTAGTATACTGAAATGTCCCTATGACTAATGCTATGCTGCGACTTATATCCAGAAAGATATGGTAGTTGTATTATGATGGAATAAAAGATACTGTTATAAACAAGAAGATTAAGAATATTAATGGTAGTTCATAATATAAAATAATACCATATGATGCAATAAGATACTGTAATTATTTTTTACAGTAATTGACAACACTTTTACAGTACTTTATTGGCCACTTCTTGTCTGTTATTTACTGTAATTCTACTGAAAATGTGTTACATTGTTTTCTAACATAGAAACTATTTATGGTTCAGTGCCTCTATGTTTTTTGTGTGTCTGCTTGTGTCTCCCTGTTGCCTCAGTGGAAAGAGGCGGCTCACACTAGTGGTGTTTCTATCCAACTGAAATAGCTGTAATTAACAGGAAGTATAGGCTGCAATCTAGCATAAAGCACAGATAAGAAATGGAGCAAAGTTTTAATAAATGTGTTGCCATAGGGCAAGTTCTTAATACGTTAACATATCAGCTTGTAATGGCAATGTTGCTTCCAGCAATGTCTATGCTCATAAAAGTAAACATCCATGACGATGGTGACAGGGGAAACAGTTGATTTGTCATGTGAGGCAAAGTTTGCTACGTCAGAGTTGATTTCCATCTCCCGTTTTGTGCATTAACCCCTTTTCACAAAAGCCAAAAACCACCTCAAGTAAGAATGAAAAACCTCTTTGCGAATTTGGGAAGTTTTTTTAATGCTGATGTTTGTTTCCATCCAGCTTTTCTGATTTGATAAAAAAAATGCTGATGTAAAACGCACCTATTTAGCCTGATTCTGCTGGAGGTTTCTTTCCAATTAAAATATATTTTTTCCTCTCCACCATTCTTGCATATATGCAAGGTGTAAAGGATTGCTGGAGTCAACTACACAATGCAAGTGTATGTCTAATGAGGCTACTATTTACTGCTCAGTCTAATGTTCCTGCGCTCACCTATGGTCATGAAATCTGGATAATGACCGAAAGAAGGAGATACCAGATACAAGCGGCTGAAATTAGCTTTTTGCACAGGGTGGGTTGACACCAGATGGAGCTAGGTCTTCTGGGAGAGGCTCAGAGAAGAGCCGCATCTGCTCCATATCAAAAGGAGTCAACTGAGGTAAATGCTTTTTGGCCTGTTTTTCAGTGTAGTCCTGTTTCTCTGACTGTGACTGGCTGGATGTGCTCTCTTCATCTTCTGACATGGGAGCTGGCTCAGAGCTCGTCTGCCTGGCTGTGTGTTTCCTGGACGGGGCTGCCTTTTACAGTTGCTTTTTGTATCTCTGCTTCTGTCTCCTTGAACCCCAGTCGGCCTCCGCAGATGGCCGCTCACACTGAGCCTGGTTCTGCTGGAGGTTTCTTCCTGTTAAAAGGGAGTTTTTCCTCTCCACTGTCACTACAAGCATTCTTAGTGTGAGGCATTGCCTTCGAGTCAATGAGTCGATGCGATCAATTGGTTTTCCTTAGATAACTTTGAATTCATTTGACTGTATGATCTGGTGAACTGTAAAGTGCCTTGAGATGACATGTGTTGTGAATTGGCGCTATAGAAATAAACAGATTAGAATTCAATTAAAGTGACAGCTTAGTGGACTAGCTGTTGACTCTGAGCTTTTGGCCATATCTGTAACACTCCCCTAGTTTTTATATTCTCACTCTAAACTAAGCCAATATTTGCCTGTTAAGATCAGAGCGGATGTTTAAAAGGCATACCTCCATGTTCACTGTACATTGTGGCAACTGGGTCATTGAGAGCTGAAGAAGAACACTGAGGCAACACTATGATGACCTTTAGTCTCTCTACAGTGGCGTTTGACTCATTCAAACTGCAAAAAGCTTCTGGCAGGACTTTGACATCTGTAATAAAGAAAAAGAAAAATGTTGTTTACAATGTTCAGTAAATATATTTCTTTATATTCATCTCTGTGGCTAAAGGCTAAATTCTTTAATAACATATTATTATAGTATATTTTTTTGACCTGGGTGTTGGGAAAAATTCAGGTCAACAATAGTGCAGAGTTTAGCAACTTGATATGTAGGTTTCAAATGCAAGTTAATCTTCGGCTTCACTATCCCTTCATCACATTAAGCTGCTGGTTATACCCATGAGTCCACAGCTTTTTGGCTGATGTTCTCCCACAGAGTTGTTGACCCTGTCAGAGGAGATCATGTTCTTCAACACAACCTCTTCCTTTGTTGGTCTTTTTAGCTAAAGTTCCATTTTATTTGTAAAACAGTGTGAAACCCTGAAGATCAAGATTAATGCAAATGACTTTATAGAAAAAGGGACCAAAATTAAAGAGGTCTTCATCAAGATTCTGCCTGTTTTACTTTGCTGAAGCTGGACTTTGTGGATTACATGTTCAGTCCTAACCATCTTCAGGTTTAATATGTTTATTAAGACATGAGCATGATGTTCATGTCTTAATAAGGGATGGAGACCGGTCTAAATCATTTTTCTTTTTTTTTTACTTTGTCTCACTGGTTGTGTCTCTGTTGTATTTTTAATGGGGCATTACTGTGTTTATTCAGTTATCTTTGACTGAAATTGACCTTTTCTTGATGATTATTTGATTGAAACCACAAGCAAAACAGGGGATATTCTTTAGTAAACCTGAGCGTCTCCATAATACCGCACAGATCTGTTTGTAAAGAACTATTGGATGAGATTTGTTATGAAATGCCTCTATTTATATTAATGGAACTGACTGAATAGTTTCTCACTTTTGATGTCCATCTTTGAGAGCAGCGCCTTCATCTCTTCATTCTGCAAAGATGTGTGGTCAGCGCCGCACACCAACACTTGGCCGGAGCGAGCAGCGGCTGCTACGGCTATGTGAGCCAGGGTGAGAGCTGAGAAGGAGCCTGCCACCAAGACGTCGCCTTTCTCAAAAAGGAGAGGCTGTAAAACGCTCACTGCCACACACACACTCCTGTCCTACAAAGATAAAACATTACATTATTACATGTTTGGCAATTAAAAAGGAAATCACACAATTTTCAACTTTCAATTTAACTGAGGATTTAACCTTAGTTGATCATTTGGTTTATTTTTCTGTAAAACTGAGAGCCAGCTTGTTTTTTTTTCTAAGATTTTTTTTTCTCTCAGTGATTTAGTAGGTAAAAAAAAAACATGTTTGTTTACGCATGCTGAAAACCAATGATTTCAACACTTAAATAAAATCCCCCTCTGAAGTATTCAATAAGTTTTTCAGCAACAGACTGCAAAGATCTTTGATCGAATCAAACCCCTGGTGATTTTGAGCGTGAATTTTACCCTTATTAAACATGAGGGTAATATGTTATATACAAAAAAAATATTGGTATAAAAAAATACTGTGTATTTTGCACCAGAAAATAGTTTTATTCTGTAAAAGTTTGTTTCTTGATGTGCTTTTAAAAACAGACCTTCACATCATACATAGCCTACCTGTATGTTCAGCACATGTGTGTTTGTGAGGCTGCTGCTTTGGAGAGGTACACACAGGTTTTGGGAGAAAATGAGCGTATCTGGACAGAGGGGGTCCTTGGAAAATGTTGAATCGGTGAGGTCAACCACTTGCTTTACTTCACTCATGTTGGCACCATGTAGCAGCTCACACACCTCATCAAGGCTGCAGAGAACAGGGCTTATAAAATGCTTGCTTTAACACAGTGGGTACCCAATTAACAGACTGTAAAACAGGTAAAGCAATCTTCTCTGGTTAACGGCTTAACTGTGGCAGAAAATCACCTGTTTGCTCCTTAAAGTTTACTGACTAATAACCTGACACTGCAACTTTTCCATCCCCTTGATTTCAATTCAATTCAAAAGTAATTGATTAATCCCAAAGGGAAATTAAATGCTGCAATAACTCATAGTGTTTTTTTTTCTCCATCGAGTTGTTGTAGGCGTTGATAGCTGTAGGTAGGAAGTATCTTCTGTATCGGTCTGTCTTTCGATAATCAGATTGCCCATCATCCATTATGGAAGGAGATGGCTTTATTTTCTTTTTAATCTCTCATCTGCTTTCTCTTGCTCTGCATTCCCAGCACCTCCTTTTCAATTCAGCTGGTGCTTGCAGAAATAGTTGATGTTTTAATTCAGCCCCGCTAAAGATCTGTAAAACTCCTTAAATACAGCATCTTTAATTTCAGCAACATCTATCAATAAAGCATTTAGAAAAAAATCTTTATTAAAACAAGAAAACTAATCCAACATTAAAGGTATAGAGGAGGATCTAAGCAAATTTTTGAAAAGACTCGTCCTCTCCACTTTAAAAACAGTGCACATACACAACCCTTTACCTGCTCCCGAGAGGGATCACCTATTAAATGCATGCAAGAGCATGTAAAAGCCCATTATTAGTTTCAAGAAAAGTTCCTTTAGACTTTATGTAACAGAATTTTTTTGTTTAAAATTTGGGTTTTTCTTCTTTAAGTGCCCTCTAGTTTTATACAGAACTTAAC
Organism: Cyprinodon variegatus; assembly: GCF_000732505.1. Taxonomy (NCBI): domain Eukaryota; kingdom Metazoa; phylum Chordata; class Actinopteri; order Cyprinodontiformes; family Cyprinodontidae; genus Cyprinodon; species Cyprinodon variegatus. Next base: position 241,729 of record NW_015150922.1, on the reverse strand, counting down.
ACACAGATCTATTTCTAATAATTTTTTTTTCACCAGGTTTTGAGGAAGACATACGGCATAAATTTTGCCATCATCTCAACTCAGAGGCCATTACAACTTTGAAATAAAGAATACTTGGAGCTTCTGCTTCTATGAGAACCAGAAGCCATGCAGTACCTGGTGTTTAAAGTGTTGACCCATGCATAAAGTGGTAGGGATTTAGCCCTGTGCTCTTTAACTCTGATGGAATTGGACAGAACACAGGAGACACTCCGCAGATTGTGTTTAATTCTGAAGCAAGCCAGGGAGGCTGCCAGCTTGGTCTTCCACCTGGAAGAAATGCAATACACAAAAACAATGTCAACTTCACTGTTTTAAATAGTGATTTTAAACGCGAATGTGCGGCATCTATAAACACCTTTTCAGGCTTTTCTCCAGGTCTCTGACCTCAGGGACAGCTTCCTGCTCTCCTTCAGCTGGACACTGACGCAGCCGAAACTTCCTCTGCTGGAAGTCAAACAGCATCACCATTGCCAACGGTAACAAGTCACCGTACTGAAAAAGAGATTACTGTTCATTAGTGGCAATGAAATTACATCTTTAAGATTGACTTTTGAGATTGTTTGATTGTATTTCTGTGCTCCTCCGCTGCCCATCCTGTATCCCAGTATCAATGCATTGCAAACACAGTAGGCTTTCTAATGTACTTTAATGATACAGATCTGTAAAAAATAAATTCAGTTAATTTATTTAGGACCAACTCACAGCACATTTTAATTTAATATCAATGCACTTAACATCGAATATGTTTTAACTAAACATGATTCAGTTATATTGACTTAATAAAGATAATCCAGCTAATTGCATCAAGTCATTGTTGAATTCACTGCGCCTGGATTATATTGCATGCTTTGTATCATTTGCTTGAAGCAACCCTTTATAGTGAGCATGCAGGCAAGGCAATTCAAGTTTATTTGGGCAGCACAATTCCTACAAAGACAATCAAAGTGCTTTACATGAATTAAACAGTAAAATGGATGAGTGAGAGCGATCAGGAATGCTATAAGGGTGCAGAGCCATGAAGAAGTGTCTTAAAGCTCTGGTTTTTATTGGCTGTACATCTGCCCCCCTCTACTCCCTAAAGCTGTAGCTATGTCCTCCCGCAGCCTGAGCACATAACTGCAGATAGAGCTCTACACTACTCTAATTATGGTGTAAAAAGTTTTAGACCGATCGTAAAAGCAGTCAGCATCAACGACTAAAACTAGTGGTTGGTTCCACAAGAGAGGAACCTAATAACTAAAAAATCTGCATCCTATCCTACTCATAGAAATTCTAGGAAGCACTATTGAGCCAATTCAGTTTATTTATAAGAGATTAATAGACGCAATTCAATCAGATCATATAGTCATATTGGTTAAAATATTTCTAAATGAGGCAAACCAGCTGATTGCATGAACTAGTTTGGACTAGTTTTTTACTGCCACTCGATGACAAGGTATTTCTAATTTTTGCAAAAGCACTAAGATGAAAGAAGGAAATTCTAGAAATCATCTTGATATGTGACTTACAAGACAAGATTTGATCAAAAATGACACCAAAGTTGTTTTTACCTATTTAATGGAAGCCAATTTGAAGAAATAACTGACTAAGCAGCTTCTTTCTCAAAGACTTAGATCCAAAGTCAATAACTTCTGCCTGGTTTGAATATATATTCACGACATAATCATGACATCCCTGTATCTGTCTTAGGGGTAGATTCACAAACATGTTTGACAAATAGATAGTGAGGTATCATCAGCATAACGGTGGAAATTAATCACATTAGCAACGGCATCAACACTCGTATGTTACGAGCCTGTATGGTTTTGTTATGTAACAATGATGTTGACTCCTGTTGGGGAGGCTGCGCCATCTGGTAAGGAACAGCTACTCAGTATAAATACTTTTTCTTTTTACTCATATGTATTTATTCCACTGACGGAAAAAACTTATGGCTCATTTTAAAGGAAGGTTCTAAATGCTTTGTTTTTAATCCAGAGCAAAATAAATAAATAATTCAGGCCATTTTTGTTTAATTTCCACGTAAACCTAAAGGTCCCATATTATGCTACATTTAAAACTACTCAAAATAAGTTAACAAAAGCATGTTTTTGCTGTTTGTATAAGAAAATTCCTCTCAGATTAGGCAGACAGCATGTCCTAAAGATTTTCTTATTCAGCCCTCCTCTAGATGAGCTGTATTGGCTCTCCGTGCACCGTCCTCCCAAAGGCTGTACCCTCACAACCCGCAACCATGACAACCAGTCAGAGTTTGTAAAGATGGGGGCCAGGAGAAAAGAATAATAATGAAGGCCGTAGCTTGACCATATTTCGACCACTCTTGACAGCTTATTTTCCCTTATGAAACCATAAGGGGAATGTTTTTTCATACAGTACCGTACTGACCCTAATATTGGATGACCCTGATTATAATGACCCCCTCTTTCCATGACCAGTTTTTCAGAAACAAAAAAAAAAAAAAAAAAAAAACACAATAAAGAGAAATGGAAAATATTTGGTTTAAATAAACTATTTTGGATTCAAGTNGGATGACCCTGATTATAATGACCCCCTCTTTCCATTAACATTTCTTTGCTTTTTCAAAAAAAAAAAAAAAAAAAAAAAAAGACTGAAAAACAAATTGTATTTGGTTTAAATAAACTATTTTGGATTCAAGTGCTATCAATTTTATTGAAAAAATATTGCATTAAGTTTTCCATCTCCATGAGGTCACTGGCTTCACAAAAAAACTGCCTCCCTCTGTTGTTGCATTAGTGTAGCGACCCCAGACAAAAGGCAGCCTGTATAATTGGTTAGACCCCAATTACAAGACGACCTTATATTTTCACATCGTGTTTAGCAAAAAATGACTTATAAACTGTCTTATATTCGGGCCAATACGGTAAGTGTTTAATCACAGCTCCCTCTAAGGCCTCTGATATATATTTGCATACTAGGAGTAGTTTAATCATAATAAAGACACACATGCTCTCACCTAAAGAGAGGACAGAGGAAATGAAGGAAAACATTTGTGGCATGACCATTTTTCGACTGCTGGTAGTGTTTCGGTAAACTTGGGAGCTCTGGCAGTGTCCACAATGGTCTTCTTCTTTACTCTCAAGGTATAAAAAGGGTCAAACTAGTTGATGGGTTATGAAATCTAAATCAAAGATGAACTTTCTTTCAACTTTCAATTAATGTTTTACTAAATATTTTGCTTTCTCCGCAAAATCAAATTGACACATTTTTCTGTACAATGCTGTTTTATGTTTCTTTCTTTCGAGAATACATAACATATTTTATGTGTGTAATCGAAATGCAGCTCCTTTCACCTCTGGACAGATCTTCATTTAAAAAAGATAAATCTGCTCCTGAAAAACCAGAAGAAACTGGGTGACACCTATACTACTGTGTCTGGAGGTCAGAATGTGGATGCAGAATAAAAGATGTGTGCTGAATAATAAAGAGATCTGTGGTGGCTTTATAGTTTTTCTTTCAGACTAAAAGCACTTCTGCATATTTTACATTCCCTCCATCCTTCAATAAAGTTACCATTCCCACCTACACATAAACATGGCTTTATCAGTATATGTGCCACTGCACATTGTTTTATGATATAATTTACAGTCCACAAATTGCAGAGTGTTTCATCTTCTCTCTGGTATGCACCACTTGTCACTTGTTACCACCCAGACTAAATAAGATTTGAATACCAATGGGCTTTAAACTGCATCCCTGCCGGTCTCCCTGGAATGACTTTATAGTCATTATGGTCACTTTCGGCAGAAGAAAGAAAGTGTAAATTCCCAGACGGTGCGTAGTCAAAAAAACTCAAAAGTTCAACCAAATTGGACTCACAATATGCAGAGATGTGTGGAAGCAGCTGTCAGTGATCATGGTCTCCAGTAATTCTTGGTCTAAGAAGGAAAATCAGCAGTTATTACATAAAAAAAAGAAAAAATATAAATTGCGGCGCTTTTGAAATTTAAGTAGAACTAATTGTTACAGAGATCAGACATTAGTTTACCAATCATCAGAAGCTCAGTGCTTCATGGGTAATACCATATTTTTAGTTTTTATCTGCTTAATACTTCGCTTGGTTCACCATCTGGCTGAGAACTGAACCTTGCTGCTAACCAGGAATTTGCTAAAAACTTACAGGCAATGTCTTCAAAGGGGGTAAATTTGTAAAACAAAAGTTTTTTGTTCCGTCTATTTTGCAAAGTCCTTGCAAGGAGAGATTTATATCTCAAGCCACACGGCCAGGAGCATAGCTCCTGCTCATAGTTTACTCAGTTTTGAAGGGGACATAGAATGCAAAACAGAGTTTACATTGTCATAGTTGAATAACTATAGTGCAGTGGGTGAAATGGACGTACAGAGAAGTTCAAACCCCATCGACACCTCCTTTCTCCACAAATCTGACAATTATAAACTTCCACCCTAAAATGGGCAAATTCAAAGTTGCCTTTTTTTGGTTCTGGCCTGTACTTTTGTCACGCCCCGAAATTTACATACAGTCCAGCCCACTGGTTCACAATCTTAAATGCAGTGTTCCAGGCTGCAAGGAGAAAGGGGAAAATTTTCACAGTCTTCCCAAGGATCCGAAGACTCGACAGGCATGGATTTTTGTCAGAAGATCAGAAGATCCCTGCAAAGTTGCGGGGTCACCGGGTCGGGTTCAGTCGCTCCGTCCACAGCCCCGACCAGCCCCAGAGCTCATGGCTCAGTTCTGTTGGGCTGTAGTCGACCAAAATCCCAGACGATTTTGAAATCTCCCGTGGACATTGTTTTAGGTATGAAAAGTAGGACATGTCCGGTAAAAAGAGGACGTCTGGTCACCCTACCATATCAACAATTTGATGTTTCAGTGAGTGAGTGCTTGTTGCTATGATGTATTTTTGCTCGGCAGCTTTGCTCGTTGTAAACCAACCAATCAGCATGCAGCTCATCTAAATAATTATGAGCATACCGTAAAAGGAAGAAAACCTGTTGTTTCATTCTAAGGCTTTTAACCAACCTCTCATTAGGGCTCATAGACCAGCAAATATGCCATTTTCAGCCTAACCAATGTTAGACACCCTATTCAGAGACCTTAAGGACCAGCACCAAATACCCTATATAATCATTCTATGACCCCTTTAAACAGTGCTTTTTGGAGGCATGTAGCATAAAGCTCCCCTTATGTACATATATACTGCTTTTTATCGTGGAGCCTTTGACTCGCAAGGTAAATTATTGTCTAAGTAATCTAAATCCAGAGTAAGAGAAAAAAAAGAAAAATCTTGACGTAGGATGATCTGAATCCAGGACAAAAGGAGAGAGAAAAAGCAACACGGGGGAAATAATTTCACAACTAATACTGGTCCTGAGGGACACTTATAAATAGAGATGTACCGATCCGATATCTGTATCAGATATCAGGTCTGATATTGAATTATTAGCTGGTTCGGATATTGGCAATTTGATATTGGGGATTGGGGTCCAATCCAGTATAATTTGCATGGAACTATTATTTCCTTCTCTTTGCTGCTTAGTAGTTAATAAATAATATCATATATATATATAATGCATTTTTATCTGTGTTAATTTGCTACCTTTTAGCAGTGTTTATGTGAAGGCTAAAGCCTTCACTCACATGGCAAAATGTATGGTTCATTCATTCAGCAGTTGAAACGGCTGGGCTGATACACTTAGCCCAGGTATCGGTATCAGATTGGATCAGAAAAAAACTGGATCAGTGTTCAGGGTAGGGATTCTACCAATTGCACAGACTGCAAAGCAATGAGCACAACTCTGTCTACAATTTTACTAATTTACAGATGATTTATGGTTAAGAAAGAAGATATACTTTACATTTATGGATATGTCTAGAATAGATGTTTGGATATAAAACTAATTATACCTATCTAAAAACTGTTCAGTCTGCAACATTTCTTAATTTCCTTTTTTCCTTTTTAACTTGCTGAATCTGAAGGCCATCTTTGCTTGAAGACAAACATTCTGCAAAGGACTTCAGCAGAGCTTTTTCCACATGGCTGAATAAAACCGGTGTGGCACAACACAAAAAAATTTGCTGCTACAAACTTGTTTCTCTTTTTGCACTGACACTAATATAGACTATATATTTTATATACAGTAATATTTTTTTCTTGATTTTATCACCAAATTTTTTTTTTTTAGAAAGACCTTACATCATCTACAAGTTACTGTCGGATTACAGGAAATCCTAGTATTTACTGAGATGGCCCAGTTTATCCTGCAAAAATCAAGTAAAAGACTAACAAATATTTAGTTAAAGGTGGTTATTTTGAAGCTTGTTTTGCAGCGACATTTAAAATAAGAAAATCCCAGCTTGTGTCCATCAGGAAAAAACACAAACGTTTCAATCTTGGTACCACTTCATATTTTCCTCTTTGACCAAATCTAAAAGTATGTATTTTCAGTTATTTCCTGTTTAATCAAGCAGCCCTGTATAACTGCTCATCAGCACTAATAAAGCAGATTTATATTCATGCGCCTCTTATCACCTCCCGCCCAGGCGTCTGCTGTGCCTCCAGCTCAAATTATTTGCTCTCATATGGAGAAGTCAAACATACGACTGTATGCTACTTAATCTACAGACTGCATGTTGAAGTTGCTATTCACCAGGCCAATATTGGAGCTGTCGCACACTGCAGCAAATGCTTTTCATTACAGAGATAAAGCTGCCAACACAGAGGTCGTTCAGGTCAGAGGAGATGGTGATGAGAGCAGGTACAATTAATTACACTTTGAGTTTCTTTGTTTCACTTAGATGCTTGTTTTACACAAATTTCTCACCTCAGTGAGAGAAGTCTTACATTTGAGTGTATTAAAAGCCAGCTGATAGGCTTGTTGCTCTGCAGCTTTGTCTCCACTGCTGATCGGCAGCGTGTCGGTCTTCTTTTCATACTGCAGAAGCTGATGAGACGCCGGTTTCTCTCTTCGAAGCTGCTGAAAGATGGCTGCTGCCTGGAGAAACACCTGATCTGATGGAGGAGAGACTGAGCATGAAGGGATAAAGAGGAAGAAAGGCTTTGAGATGATGGGATGGAAGTGTTTGAATATTTTCAACTGTATCAGTGGAGAAGAATGAAGGTCAGAGGGAAGTAGTCACTTTGCGACCTCAAACTCCAATGTCTAGTCTGGCTAAAAATAGGGGCCACCTACAACAGTTTAACTTTTTAACATTTGGATATTTAATTCATATTTTAACTGTTCAGAAAAAAATTCGAGTTACATAAAGCAGTACAAAATTATTATTATTTTAAATGATTAAAAAAAAAATTTCTGATAAGGCAAAAACAAGTGTGTATCGGGAAAGGATGTTAGCTCCATTTGAACCTTACACATTGAGGCCTTGAATTGGGTGAACACCAAGCTTCAACAGAAAGAGCTGCTTGGTCCTGCAGAAAGAAGACTGCAGCACCTTGCAAGGTTAGAAGTAGTCAAAAAAAAAAAACAATGTAAAAATTAAAAAGAAATCATCATTGTTTTGTATGAAAAGTAGTCTACATGTGAAAGAAACTCAAAATAGCTGGCAACATGTTCAGGTCAGCCCATACAGGGAATATTGTAGCAGAATGCAAGAGGATGCGTGATTATTCCATAATTTTATTTACCTTTGGGATAAAAAAAACTATATATTTATTTTAACTGAATTGAAAAAACTAAAATGTTTTCAGGGCAGCTACTGCAGAATCCTGCTACGGTTTGTAAGAACGTACATGAGTACAACATGCAGCTGAGGTGAGCAATGACGGAACCATTGCAACTAAGAAAGAACTTAAGTCAAATGTGAGGAATGGAGGTGGAAGAAAGTCAAAGAAGGGTTTGCTGCAGCAGGACAGCTAAATATTACAGAATCCATCCATCCATTTTCTGTCACCCTTCATCCCTGCTGGGGTCACAAGGGGTGCTGGTGCCTATCTCCAGCTGTCAATGGGCGAGAGGTGGGGCACACCCTGGACAGGTCCCCAGTCCATCACAGGGCAACACAGAGACAAACAACCATGCACGCACACACCCACACCTAAGGGGAATTTAGAGAAGCCAATTAACCTTATTGTCATGTTTATGGACTGTGGGAGGAAGCCGGAGTCCCCGGAGAGTACCCACGCATCAACAGGGAGAACATGCTAAGAATCTAACCTGGAACCTTCTTTTTGCAAGGCAGCAGTGCTATCCACTATGCTACTGAGCAGATTCTACAATCCATGATGGATTCTAAAACATGAAAATATCCAAAGCACACCATTAATCCACCAAGGAAAAGCTGAAAATGGGAACTAAATCCTGGCAGGAAAAACCTAGAACCTAATCTCATTAAAGTCCAACAAAATCCGACAGACCCTGGATTCAAGAGACTTTCCACAATCTCAGAACTAAAAGCAAGGAAAGGATCAAAACTCCCATCCAGACTAGTGGGTGGCCTTTATCAGATGTTATTCCCATAATATCTGCTGTAGTCATGAGTATGTATGGTTCTCCGTCAGAACTTTCCTGTTCTTTAGTAAAAAAAAGTTCTTAAGTTTATTTCCTTCTTTTAAAATTACTACGTAATTCTTTTGAAAGAACTTTAGATGTATATTTCATCTATTTAGATAACTGTTTGGATTTTTTGTAACTGTTTATGACCCCAAATCTAAGTAAAACAGAAAGGGGTTTTGTAGTTGTGAAAATGTGCACTAGCTTAAGGGATGCAATAATTTTTTGTGGTCACAGTATTGGTCAGACGGTGGTCCACCATCACAAAAGTGTACAATAAAAAGACTGAAAGCCAAACTTTGGGATAAAGTTTCACTTTGTTTTGTTTCTCCTTCATCTGATGCTCACAGATCAGCTAGCTGACTGCAACCTGAGGCCATGCATACATATGCCTCTTTCATCGGCTAACAAAACCACCGATCCTTTGTTCAAAGTTTGACTGCTGTCTTTTTATTCAACCACAATCAGTATACAAGCAGACTTGTTTTTTATTTATGAAAAACTTAGATTAAAAATAAGTGTTAATTAAAGTATACTTTTTTAAATGCACAAACATACATTTGCATTTCACCCATTTTTCTTTTAAATTATAATTCTCCTTTCCCATTCTTGGAATAGGAATGATATGTTGCTTTAAAATGTTGCTACTCTGGTTTGTTTTTCCTTAGACTATAAATCTTTAATCTGTTTTTTTATGTTTATCTATGTGTGAAGCTACAAGTTTCCATTTTTCCTGTCAATTGGTGGTACACTTGAATTTTCTCATGTTACAGGGCCTATTCTATTCTGCTATATTGTATTCTATTCATTTTTTTATTTATTCTGTTCTATTTTATTATATCCTAAAACATAGTCTTGATTGTTTAATTAGGATATTTAATGCAGATTCTGGGTGGAAACTCACCTGAGTCAGGAGACAATGAATGAAGACGAGGACAAGGAAGCTGGAAAGGGAGCAGCTGCTTGTTATTCTGATGGCCTTGCTCTTCATAAGAGATGATAATTGCTTTCTCTGTCTCAGCGCTCATATTTACGTCCTCTCTGGAGCCATCTGTACAGTAACAGAGGAGGAGCAGGATGAAGGCGTCTACTGCTCACATTACACTAAATGATCAGCACAGGCAAAAACAAACACATGTTGGGAACTGCTGAGAACAGCTCTCAGTCATCATCTCAGTGGTTCGGGTAGGTTTTTTTCTTCTTCACCCTTCTGTGGCATTAGTAAAACAAGCAAGCATCATAACAAACAAAGCCAGCATGTGGGTATAGATCTGTGAACAAGATCCAGAGGAAGAGGCAAGACTGTGATCCATCCTCTGTATTCCTGTCATTGTGAGAGGGCGCTGCTGTAGCACAATGTGAAAACCTTCATATGTCTTTCCACATTTTGTCATGAAGGAACAATAAGCCTAAATGGATTTTGGGTTACCATTTATTAACCGCATCTAAATAATTTATAAAAGGTAAATAGATCATTTATTGGGTTATTAAACTCACTGAAGTTAGGGTAAAGACAAGTCTAACATGAGAAGGGCAAGTTAAATTAAAAATAAAGGTGAGGTTCAGGTCTTAAGTCAACTGATGTTAGTTAGGGTTAGGGATAAACATTGCAAGGCAATATGATCTATTTAACTTTTATAAATGTTTTAGATGCAGTTTATAAATTATTATAGAAACAATCTGTTAATTGTTAAAAAATGGTCTCTTTACCCTTTAGAAATGATGGTTATTGTAAAGTGTTACCAGATTTGGTCAGAATTTTGGTTACAAACTAGCATAAAATAAGATATTTGGGAAGTGGAGGGAGTATTATGCATTGTTGTCAAACTTTTTTTTATAAATAAAGATAAATATTTTTTTTAAATTCTTATTACCTTTAAATTTTCCTTTGATGAAATGTTTTTGGTATGTCTAAACCATTTGTTTTACCTTTAAGGACAAAGAAGAAAGCTCAAAGTCAATCGTATTGGATGGAGAGATTATAGGAACAGTATTTTTCAAGTTCTAAAACATAATCTAAGTTTAAATTCCATCTTGTTTGTTAGGAGTTTAACTTGGATCATCAGAACAAATGAATCTGCTTCACTGTAAACTTTCTATTTTAGGAATGTTTAAGTTTTAAGCTGGTTGTCCTGTTAGATGATAAAAACAACCTCATGTCTTCTGCCTCCATCATGTATGATTTGCTTGTCTCTGCTATTATAAAGCATCACCACAGCATGAGGCTGAAACCAGCGTATTTACTGTGTAACTGCTGAATGAAGCGTGATGTCTTGTGTTAGTTTTTTCCGAGATCCACGAGAGGTGTGGACTTCTGCGGCTCATCCAGAGTTAGGTGGACGGCCATGTCTTGAAACATTTTGCATCCATTTTGAAATAAAAGATTAAACAGTACCATGAGACACTGGTATCATCTTTTGTTCTTACCACCTTCTCCCTGACCCATTAACTTTGCATGTTTGTATTCATGATGCCGTTTGTAAGCGGATGTTCTCTAAAAAAACCTCTGAGAGCTTTATACAAAAGATTTACTTAGCATGATACTGAAATACACAAAGATAGAACTTATTTCCTAAAAAATAAAGTTTTACAAATTGCATCATGGAAAGTCACAGTAAAGCTGTCCAATACAGATATAAGCCACACTTTTCAGATTTAAGTTTTTTAAAAGAATTTTGAAGGTCTGTAATACTTTCTTTCCTCTGCAGGACTTCGCATCAATTGCGTTGTTCTGTCATATCAAATCTCAGTAACACATACATGTGTTATTTTGCTGCAACATGACAGAACTTTCAAACACATGCAAATGCTATGTACACTTCCGCACCAAAATCCCACCTAAATTTCCCTTTCTCCAATAGAGGTTACCTTTGTCAACCAGAAGGCACTTTGTAGAAAAAACACTCATCTTCGCTAGGAAATGCAGCTTGAACAAAACCCCAGAAAACTGCTACTCTTTGTCCAAAGTTTGAAACTCCATGGCAACAATATGATAATAAGGGAGGCCAAACCTACTGTGGCCCATTGGGTAGAAAACACACAACATGATCTGCCCTGGAAACAGGGTGTCTGGGTGCATTTGGAAGATTCCTTTCCTCCAGAAGGCTTAGCTAAATAATTCTTTTTTTATAAAAAAAATAATTTCTGAAATCATAGGTTCCTAATAATACCTGCAAACCCAAACTATATGTAAACACAATAGTTTTGTAGTTGGCATTATCTTCGTTAACTCTGCAAAAAGAATGATAAATCTGGAGAAAATAAATTTTCTACTTTATGTCAAGAAAAATGCATCCTGTTGTAAGGCAAAAGAAACCCAAGAAACATAAAAAAATATAATACAATAAAAAAAAAAGAATAATAATAAAAAACAAACCACTGGACTTTGTTTTCCAAGTTCAAAGACATTTTACTTCCCATCCAGGAAGCTTTTTTAATTCAAAATGTTAGAATTAGGGTTGAGGTATAAGCATTATAGAGTGGTCCAAAACAAAGCCTTGTTTTGGCTTAGAAAACATGCAAATTAAACCAGAAAAACAGGACCACCCCTTAGTAATGGGGAGTGTTTGAGTTTGTTGGCCTGCCAAACCCAGTTGTTTTTTGTTTTTTTTTACTTTTTTCAACTTTTTCCAATATTTTGGAATGACCATGACCTGGATGACTGAGAATCTTCACCAGCAAACCAAGACACTGAATCTGAGAATACAAGAACGTTAAAACAACCCGACCTGTTCTCGGGGATAATTCTTTAATTTTCCATTGAACATCCTTCTCCAACCAATCAACAACAGCAAAACTTTTTGATTTAGATTTTTTATATAACCTTCATTTTCGCGAAAAAAAAAAAGAAATGTCACATAAAAATGTTACAGTGCATTAATTCCTTTTTTTTACACTCAGCACAGCTATCATCTGCTAACACTGAGCACCTCTCCTCCAGAAACTGGGATGTTTTTTTATTTACACCTTCTCTACCAGGGGTCCATCATCACCTCATAGGTTATCTAAGCAGATGCTCAACAGCTGGGTTGCTGGCACATCAGGCCAAACATATTTACGGACTAAACATGCTTGATTGATTGGATCTGATAGCTGAATGATTGTCTTGGGGAATATGCTGTAAATAATAAACTCAAAAATTTGAACAGATCATTGTTGATCAAAATGCAAACCAAGGTGATCGAGATGTTTCACGGAGAACAAATTAAGGAAAAAGCTTTTGATTTTTATTGAAACATGAGTTGACTCTTCTGTAGGTTTAAAGCAACCTTAAAGAAAATTAGAAAACTGGAATTAGGATTAGGTATCAGAAGTGCTTCGACTTGTGTCAATGAAACAAACCCATAAGTAAAAGCAACTCTTTTAGATGCTTAAAACCTGGAAATTAGGCTAGACTGAAAATATCCTTTTAATAAGAAAATATGTTTTGATAAACCATCTGAGAGGTAATAGAAATGGCATCGAATTATCTGCTCTGCACTGGTGTTTTAAAATTAATAACAGACTTTTGTACATAGAGTCAATTACAAGATGAGTTATGAGGAAATATATTCAATCAAAGGTCATGAACCATTCATTGAACCTATAAATCTTTAATTTGTAGAACCTACAAATCTTTTAGAATGTATACAGGTAAACATTTCTGTTTTACAAATTAAATGTTTTTTTTTATGATGGCTCTGATGTAATTTTTTTTTATCTTAATAGTTGATTTCATTAGTTGAAAGCAGAAAATTGTCTTAACAGAAATAAAGGTTTATAGTAACTGTATGAAAACAATGTTTTTAATGAATATATATGTATTGTAACTTAGTAACAGGAGTCTCTCAAGTTGTTACTAATAGTTGAAGCTATTAAATAGGTCTGAGGCCATGCTGTCAGCTTAGTGCTACTGCCTCCCTGTGATCAGTGTCAAGCACTGCAGCACACAGAGAACCCATATCACACTACCACTATGTACTGTACAGAAGCCTTCCCATTAGCCACCTTTTTGTAAAGATGTGTTAATTAAGCCTTGAAATATTTTAGCATTTAAACCTGCAATTGAAAACCTCCTACTCTTCTCTGAGCTCATTCATATAGTGAGAAAATAAATCTTTGTGTTTGGGTTTAGGCGCCCATTACAAACTTAAACCTGTTGCATTGACTAAACACCACAGGAACTTTAACTAGAACTACGAGCTTTAGAAAGAAAACATTTGGATATAACTGCTTTGATATGATAAAAAAATAAATATGTGAAAAAGTACCATTTGCACACTATTATTGAGACTATTTCAAGTAAGAATTTAGCACCATCTGTAAGAAAAATTTGTTGTTGCCTCTTTCAGCAGGATAAAGACAGTAGATTAAATGCTCAAGTTCCCCTTTGGCCAACGTATTCTCAAACCTAAATCTGAAATTTCATTCCGGAGGACTCACCTGGAGCATCTGCTGATGTCCCAGGTCAAGCTTCAGCCAATTGAGACTGCACCTCCTCCGAACCAATCATCTTTCAAGATCTCCCTCATTTCCGTCACAGTCTTGGTTCTGTTATGTTTTGTTTTGAGTATTCAGCTTACCTTTGCTCCATGTTTTCTAGTTTTATTGGTTTGATTCTTATTTTGTAGTGTTTTCCGGTTATATTTCAGTTCTCAGGTTTTTATTTGTTTCTCTTTGTTGCCCTCTTGAGTTGGTCTCCCTAATCCCTAGCTTCTTAGACTGCTGTCTTCACACCTGCTCCCAATCAGCTTGTTAGTCCTCTCTTTGTTCAGTCAGCCATAAATACTCTCCTTGTGCAGTTCCTCAGTGCTGGTTTCTCGTCTAACTTTGTCTAACACTGTCTTTCTGTGTCTTACCTCGTTGTGACTGTTTTCCCCTAAAGTCTCCATGGTTCTGGTTTGTTTTTCTTTTTTCTTGTTGGATTTTTTGATTTTTTTTTTTTTTTTCCTGCCTCTGTTGTTTATGAACCACTCATTAAATCTACAAGAAACTCACCAACTGGGTCCTCAAACCACAACCAAACCCTGACAATTTCTAGCCTAGCATCCCTCCCTCATGCCTGCGAACTTTCACCCACCTCCACCCCTTTCTCCTCCCTCTTTCTCAGATTATGCTTAGTCCCCCTCACCTTCTGGCTTATTCCACCACCAGTGTCTGGGCCCTGGGGGGAGACTACTCTAATTCTTTTTATAAAATTCTCATCAAAGCAAATGTTGATTCACAGCATCAAAGTCTTCTTCTCATTTCATTTATGTCAGTCAAACTTTTCTGATTGCAGCATCTTGTTGTGTGAGTCTCTCCAGGCTGAAATAAAACTGTGAGCTGATTATAAAGAGGAGAACATAAAATCAATCTGGACTCTTTTCTGATGATCTACAGAGGTTGTGAAAAGATAAAAAGTCAAATTTCCCTCTGTCTGTATCTCCTACTGGCCAAATTAGGTTTGAATTAAAGTGTTTAGCAACATATTTTTTGTTATTGACTGATGCTATGAAGGAGAGAGGCAGATTTTCAACATTTCTTTATGTAATACATCAAAAGCAGATGGGTGGATTTTGGGACTTAGTGGAGGTTCAATTAGTGGAGGTGAAACTAGGTGGTTACCTAGTTCCCGAAATTCCTGAGGGCCCCACATAGTGGCTATAAACTTTTTGATCATGTCACAGCATTGCTATTATAATGCGTTAAAACATCAAAATTTTAGGCAGCTCTTAACAACCTTTAGCAGGTTTATTCAACATATTCATTAAAATATCTATCCAAATAGCTATCTTTGTGTGGTGAAAAAGTAAAAAGTTGCAAATTTCAACAAAATTTTGCTTTTTAAATTATATCAATCATTTATTCATTTAGACCCTCCAGCACTCCCAGTTTCACATTCCAGCTCACTTTGCTGGAGTGTGAAACTGGTGTTGTCAGTCAGGTGTCTCTGATATGAGCTAAAAAGTCCAAAACCAAAACTAAAAGACACTCCGATCAAATACACATTAACTCTACCCTGTTCAGCAGTTAACACGTATTTATTTAACATGTAATAATTTACTTCTTCTTCCTCCACTCATCTAACTACAGCTCCACTGCATTAATTTGACCATTTTGTTTGAAGTGTGTAAATATGTGCATTTTATTTTGTCAGATTTTTTTGTTATTATTGTGTTATTATATTATTGTATAATTAAGCCCATTGTGAGAATTGTTCAATCCAGAGTCATATTCATCTGTACACATAGCTGGCCATTGTTGAGCTGATTCTGATATACAACTCTGTCACTCCGGTCAGCAATTGATTGTCGTCTTGCAATGCCCACACCACGCTTAAGACAATCCAGACTGTTTCCATGGGTCGTTCCAAGATGGTGGAATGACCTACCAAGAACAGCAGCGTCCCTTTCTATCTTTAGGAAACTCTTAAAGACCAAACTCTTCAAAGAGCATCTCCTATCCTAACTCTTACCCATACTGCAGTTCCCCTCTACTACACTTGCTGCACTTCCCTCTCTCTCTTTGCTGATTCTGACTAAGGATTTTTTCCTCTAGAGAACTTATTGTCATATTGATGATAACAGTACAGTTGTGTCTACTTTGTAAGTTGCTTTGGATAAAAGCATCTGCTATATGCATAAATATTACAAACATAAACCTGAGTAACCAGTGACTATACTATGTAATTTTATAGCAGGATGTACATGTTGAGTGGAACATCAATATGTTCTGATAAAATATGCTTTAGAAACTTACTGAACTGGTTCTATAAAGCTTGAAAAGCAATCAAAGAGCTCTGTTCAGGAGCTTATTTCCCCACATAAATTTAGTTACACCTTATATAACTTATTACATATGAGATGTGAGATAAGAGGCAAAAATATCTTTAATCATATTTTAGTGTGATTTTCAATGCTTTTTCAATATAAAAAGTTTTAATGTGAAAAT
>NW_015150922.1:159940-223447 GCF_000732505.1 Cyprinodon variegatus | reverse complement strand
CAGAATAAAAAGGATGAGTTTTATCAGAGTGTGTGGAAAAATCAGAGTGAGCTCTTAGGGCCAAAGAGCCTCACTTCTCTGTGGGTGAGAGTACAGCTGGAGAGATTATCCCATCCAACACGCGTCATCAGTGTCGCCTCACAACAGGGCTCCAGTTGCTCTGGATCTGCTGTGTTTTTGTGTGAGTGTTTGTGTGTGCGTCAGCTTCAATAATCGGCCCTGTTGGAGACAACGGGGTTGTGCAGCCATAAGCCGAACTGGAATTTTTTTTTCAATAAAAGGTTTAATCTTTAACAAGAGGCAGTGTGATGCCGGAGAGTTTTTTTTTTTCTTTCTTGTTTTGCTTCTTAAACCAATTTATCTGCATGAGTACTTCAGACAACCTCTCACATGAATGTTACTTAGTCACAATATTTGCATTGTGATGCATTTAAGTGAGACCTTCAGATGGTAACATGTAGGCTAGCATTCATTTCTTTGGCTTTATTAGTATGTTTCATTCAAAACTCAGTTCTAAGCCATGAAGAATCGTGTCTATTTTTTGCCTTTGTAATGACAAATAAGCCAGGAGTTTATAGGCTAAGCTGAAAGACTAAAAACTGACATCTATGTCTAAGAATCAGAGGTCTTTTAGGAAAACTGTAACATAAACAATTATTTGAAGGTTAAACTGACAAATTAATTGGAAAAGAACATTTTTTAGACAAGTTTTTATGACTTCACTTAGCTCCCAGCTGGATATATTAATAAGCAAAAAAGAAATACACATAGGCTTTAGAGGTTTAAAAATCTTTATTCAACAGATGTCTATATGTTCACTAAAACATTTTCAGGATATTTCAGTTCATTTTTGTTTTTAGTGGGTGAATAAAGGTTAAACACAGTTATCAAAATCTATATTATCTCATTAGATCTGTGTTTGGTTGACATATAGTTTAGCCCAAACTTACAGTATTTGCCCAGTGCAGAATGTAACTTTTAAAATGTGCTTTCATTTAACAAACTTTCTTGAAAAGTCTAACAGTAAAAAAATAAAAATGTAAATGCAGTATTATTCTAAATGGGAGCAAATGATCTCACTTCATTAAATAGGGGCATGTTGAAAAGGATTCATACTGATCTACACTGTAAACACTAATTAATGCATTTTCTGCATCTACAAAAAAATATTTAGTTTCTTTGAAATGGATGTTTCATGCCCTACCATGCTAATATGAAACAATTATGTTATGTGACTAAAAAAGTTAAGTTGATGCAAAACTTCTCACCTATCTCCATGCTTCCACTCATATTCTGATTAATCATCTTTTTCTGATGAGATGAATCTTAAGATCACTTCACAGATGCGTTTAGACTATATGCATTTTGAAAAAAGTAAAGAAACGTATGAAATATATATATGTGTGTGTGTGTATATATATATATATATATATATATATATATATATATATATATATGCGTTTAGACTACATATATATATATATATACATATATATGTGCTTTTACACTATATGCATATGACATGGGCTGCTCAGTGGCACAGTGGGTAGCACTACAGCCAAGGGGTTCCCGGCCCGGGGGCTTTCTGGAGTTTGCATGTTCTTCCTGTTTGGATTCTCCAGCTTTCTCCCATAGTCCAAAAACATCACTGTTAGGTCAATTGGTTTCTCTAAATTCTCCTTAGATGTGAGTGTGTGTGTGAATGGTTGTTTTTTCATGTTTGTCTCTGCATTGCTCTGCAATTGACTGGCGACCTGTCCAAGGTGTACCACGCCTCTCTCGCCGTAGACAGCTGGACATAGGCACCAGCAACCCTCACAACCCCAGCAGGGATAAGTGTGACGGAAAATGGATGGATGGATGGATGGATGGATGGATGGATGGATGGATGGATGGATGGATGGATGGTTATGACATCCGGTGTAGCAGTTTACTATTGAGCTTTAACTTAAGCATTTGATTGCATACTAATGTTACTGTTCAGGCCAGGATATAACTTCACTTGAAACCATTCTTCTGAATAACCGACAGGATCCATGTTTCACTGTTTTTGCTTCTTTCTGCAAATTTTAGATGCAATTTATATCAAAGTGCTGGGATCAGGGTAAAACCTTCAACTTGCACCTTTTATCCTTCCATCACTAGAAGATATGTTCCTGAAGCTGCAAGCTGCATCACAAGGTCCAAAACATAACTGATAAGAGCATGCTTTACAGACTTGGAGATGTTCTGTTTCTAAGAAATGTAAGATTTTCCATTTCAACCTTTTGAGTTTAAAACGTCTCACGTTATTCTGTTCGTATACTTCTGAATCTTTGTTTGCTCTTATTTTTCTTAGTTCAAGGTTATATGTGCATGCAAAGTAACCTCACAAAAGGTTATGAAGGTTGTCTGCTATTTGCACTAGGGCAATCATTCAGCCAAGTCTCACTGCAAATTCATACATTTGTATCAGTTTTTTTTTATCCTAAACCTGACATCTCCATTTTGTTTTTTGTTTTTCTTTTTAAAGAAATATCTTAAGGTTTGTCATTCCAGAGCATTTTAAAAATATGCTAATTTAAAATGATCATTAGTTTTTCTAAAAAAGCAAAGAGAGTCCAAATGAGCAACTGAGCAGGCCGGCATTAAAAACAATAACAGTCAAACAGTAGCACGTAAAATGAAAGAAACGGTAAACCTTCAGCCATATCTGTAAAGACCATGAAAAATCACTCAATAATCTGAAAGGAAAAGCAGCATAAAACTGAGCATTTGTAAGCATAAAGTTTCCTAAGAGCTGTAAAGATGATACATGTGAGTTTCTTTGCTTTTTTTCCAATGAGTGCCTAAAATTATTACTCTTTGACTCTCTTCACATATTGCTTTTTGTGATTCGACTTCATGCATCCAGCAAACCATAACATACATTCGTAACATGATATATGTTTTCCTTAACCTGCTTGATTTGATCCACTTGTTTGGGGTGAATAGCTACAGTACCCCATCCCTTTGTGTTACTTTGTTTTGAATCATGAGAATATCAGTGGAGTATTTTCCTGGGAATCTAGGCTCTCCGTGTCTCACATCTCTCTATTGTGCAGCAATGAGGGCAGAGGTTGAGCTGCCTATTGTGGGGAAAGTTTACTTTGTTTACACCTTGTGAGAAAGGAGGGGATTTGTACATGACTTGCTTGTACTGTATTATGTACGACTTAAAAGCTGTTATTAAAGGATAACAAAAAAAAAAAAGAAAAATACAACAAAACATTGGTTTTGTTGAGACCCAATCAAAGAATCCAGTAAAGAAGGTATTGTTGACAAAATGCCTTGTTGGATTTATTGACATGCATGAAAAGAATAAAATTATGCAGATGATTCTTTGAACACCTTGACATACATTAAATCCAGATACATATATTTTCTAGCATAGATGTTTTTCTACAATAAATCTGGAAGAAAGAAAGAAATACGTTATTAGGGGAGTGTGGCCTAGTGGTTAGGGCATAGTGCTTGGAATCCAGAGGTTCTGAGTTCAAGCCCAACTCCCTCAGACTGAGACTCTGGGTTACTGAGCAAGGCCCTTAACCCCACACTGCTTATCGGGTACCACACAACAGCAGCCCACTGCTCCCTAAGGGAATGGGTTAAATGTAAAGAGTTCATTTTGTTGCTCTGTACTTGTGACAGTGTAATGGGAATAAAAAAAATAGCTGAAAAAAAATATAGTTGAGGTCTGTGAAGCTCAGAACTAAAAGATCCAGTATTCAAGGTGGACAAACAAATTTCTCAGAAAGTTTATTGAAAACTTAATTGGAAAGAGCAGCATCTGCACCTCTGCAGGTATAGACAGCAGGTTAGTGACTATGTTTTGCTGGATGTGGATGATCGCAAACGAGTGAGTCCCTAACCTTGTCTTATAGTTCAGTCTGAATCCAGGATGGTTCCGGCCTGCAGACTGCCAACGCGGCGCGGCGGTCGCAGCACAGATAGTCCCAAATGCTGATGTATCAGTGCCGGATGACAGGATGGAGATCATAACCGAGCAGAAGGATGTATCAGGATAATCCAGAGGCGAAGCCAAAGCCGATTTCGGTGGAACGTTGTCCTAGCCTGGGGGTCAGAGATCTGGTATGGCGCCGAGAATCCAACACAGAGTCGGGTCACAGTTCTAGGTATAGTACACAGTGCGGCTGACGGGCTGGATGAGGGCAGGAAACGCTTCCGGTCGGGACATAAGCAGGCATAGATCAGGCAGGAGTCAGAACACAGGTCAGGTTAACAGATAAGAGGGAAACAGGCAGGCTCAGAGTTCAGGAGGCAGAACAGGTCAGGATCAGGTAGTCAGATCACAAGAGAGCTAGAATAATTCTCACCTGGCACTGATGACTGGTCTGAAGACTGGTTATATCGTAACTAATTCAGGTGGATCGGATGAGTGGGTAATGAGAACTGGCAGAGCTAAGCAGGTGTGTGAAATGGGTAATCAGACCAGACATCAGTGCTGAGGTCATGACAGGTCTTACCTCTATAAAGGCAAATTGATAACAATTGATTTACCTGGTTCACCAATTAGTAGACAGGTCTCTGGTAGCTTTGGTAAACCTATGTTATCAATATAGGTGTTAGATGTTCTTAAAGAAAACACTTTCCAATTATTTACGATCATGTAAAAAATAAAAATATTGGCAGCATTTCACAAAAGTCTATCTTACTATATTCCTACGGCAGTATTTGGAAGACGGGATCTTTTCGAAATCAGTTATGACATCATAACTAGCTGAGCGCCAAAGGTTATATCTCTCATGTCAATAAAACTCTAATTGTTGCTTTTCTTCTGTTTAAGTCTTTCAAAGTTTAGATGTATTATGATAGCTGTACTGTCAAAGTCAACAGAAAAATTACATTTGGAAAAATTCAACTAATATTTGTGCAGGTGGTGTGTTCCGCGGAGTCAGTGTTTGTTTAGATGACTAGTTTTTGTTTTTTTTAAAGGGTATGTTTTATAAGATGAATAACACAAAACTCCAAGGTATTCTCAGGAAATAGTAGTATTTACTGGGGCAAAGAAAATGTATTTGCTTTTATCTTATATCTTCCTTCAGCTGGTCATTGTGTTCACTCTTTGGCCTGGATTTGGCAACAATTGTGGACTGTGGAAAAAGCCTTCTACTCTTTATGCTTATCAAAGGCACTCAGACGATAGACATTCATGGGTGGAGTCCTGTTGACTAATGATTGACCACAGGTGAGATACTCCTACTAATGGACTATCTCCTTTAAAGAACTGCTTATGCATTGTGCTGTGTTTAACTTTCAAAAATTGAATTACATCTTTAGCCAAGGACTTGTCAATAAAGATTTTTCAAACAGGTTTCAAGTTGCCCATTTTTCTGAACTGTAGGCTATTGCAAAGGGTCTAAGATCAAAATTTTATTTCATATCCTCTATCCTTTATTTTTGCTTCTATCTGTCTTTTAAGAGAAAAATGGCATTTAAAATTTGGCTGCGTATTTGTTAACAAGTCTTAAGTAATCCTAAACTTTATTTACACAAAAGTAGTTATTGTTGATGTTGTGATAATATACAGTTAAGGCTCCATCCACAATGAGACAGGCTTTGTCAAGCCCGTGTCTCACTCAGCGTCCTTTCTAGGGGTCTTTAAACTAAATTTTCTCTTCTTTTAAATAGGTTCGATAGTTACAAAAATACATGTGCCACAGCAATGGCTCCATACAGTGTTATGTACATGCCCAAATCTCCCCTGGCTTGTTTCTGTTAGAGCGTCACAGCGCCACCAACAGGTGTGGAATAATTTCATGTTTTTAGGCATATTAAGTAGATTCATCTGGAGGCACAGGTGGCTTCATGCTTACAGAGAAAGTTTGTGAAATTATGAGCATTTGGATGTCTGGATGTAGTCTTAGTCTTTGCAATGTTATACTGGAGGAAAAAAAAAAAAAAAGATAGTGTTAGAAAGGACTGCTCTATTACCACTGGAAATGTAGCTCTCTTTTTCAAAAACAAATGTAGAGCATTATTGGACAGTGTGATGTATTTTCTTCTGATTTATTTTTTTGGTAGTCAGTTTAAATTACTGTCTTGACCAGGTAAACCCATCTGTCAGCATACTCATGCAACATGGGCTACTATTAGGATATGACCAAAATGAATGTTAAAAACAAGGATTATTTCCATTTTCCTCAACATAGACTGACTTGAGACATACAGAAACAGAAAGTCTTTACTTCCTAAATATTGTTCCATTAGAGTTCATATCGAGAACTTCTAAGGCAGACAAGTTGGCCAAACTGCGTTGCTAATGCTGGCATGTTCAGGCTTACTTGGCAAGTAGGCTAACATTATTTCAGTAGGTAATTGTGTGATTTTTAGCTAAAAAGTAGAACATTCCTGTTAATAGTTTTAAAATGTTATTAAAATTTCATATATATCAAAAGCCAAAAGACAATAAATTAAAGTATGTGCTTTGGAGACAATTATCATATAAATGCAATAATTCTCTAACTGCTTCAAATGTTTTTAAAGAACAAACACAATTTAAGAACCCAAGTGTTAGACATTGTCTTGCAGAAGTATTTAAAGGTAAAGTCGCCTAACACATCATCCCCACGGTAAAACATGCTTCGGGTAGCATCCTGCTATGAGAATATGCTGGTGAAGATTCTCAGTCATCCAGGTCATAGTCATTCCAAAGAAAAAAACAAAAAATTAAATTAAACAAAGCAAAAACAATGCTTTGTTGAGCTACTGTATAAAACCTCGAACTCAACTCTTTTCCTCACATTTTTAATTGAAAAAGTTTCATGGATCGGAAGCGAAACGTCTTCAAACTTCGAAACAAAGTCCAGTGGATTGCTTTTAATGTTCTTTTTTTTTTTAAAGGTACTGTATGAGAATGTGTAAGGAAATCGAGCCCAGCTAATCCATGTTGGAAACTACAGCATTACTGCAAAATAGCTGTTCACAGATGCTATATTAATGAAGTTGATCTTCTTATGAGGTACAGGAAAGTACGTTACTTTAAAAAAGATTTCATAATATTTGTCTAGCTTATATATCTCAATTAAATAGTTGGATGTTTTTGGTTGTAATGTGAAAAAATGTGAAAATATTTAATATAATATTTTTCCTCTTTTATATGGCATTTAAATTTAAGGCTTGTGAGATTTGTTAAGTAAGCATTAAAGTCAAAGCCATTGAGCAACTAATCCAACGGCCCAGCTCCTCCCTACCCGAGTTCAGGCACTGTGTTGAAACGTTATTTCTCTGTGTGAGCACTTCTGACTCAATCTCAGTTTCCTATACACACACATACACGCTAGAGCAAGTTCCCTACTGTGTGAGGTTGTGTGCATGTGGTTGAGGGACTTTATCTGAATGTATGCATGTGTGTCTGTGTGTGTGTTGTTACTCTAAACAGGGATCCTGCTTCCTCACTTCTCTCTTCTGTCTAACTCCGGTGGCTGGCTTGCTTGCTGTGGCCGTAGCTATTCAACACATCTTCCATGCCGACTCTATATCTCCATGACAACTCCCTGTCATAAAGACCTCGGAAAGAAATTGAGCACCTTAGATCAGGAAGAAGGACACGCCTGGTCCCACCCACGCCCAACTCTCTAAGGAATCCAGGTAGGCAGACACGCACATGGGGAGACAGACTGTTGCAAAATGTTGAATGAAAGATGAACGTCGCTCTTTTCAGTAGTGTTGAAACAGAGCAACAGGATCAAACAAGTATCTTTAAGCAAAGAGACGATATAAAGAGTAAAAAAGAAGCTGCATGTGAAGAAGGAGAGGGAGAAACTCTAACCCTGTTTACTTTCATTTCAGCTGTAAAGCAGTAGTCTCATTTAAAGTGAGAACATGTTCATGTTAGACATAAAGGGCTTCAGATTTCTTTGCAATCAACTTTGAATAGGTAGTATACTACAAGAATTGGTTGTCTGAGAGGGTTGTCATTATGGAGGGATCCGTTTCACTGACATCAAGGAACTGCAGTCTAAAGACAGCGCGTCATCATGACCTCATATATTCATGAGGCAGCAGAGAGTGATGAGCAGTAATAAGCAGGTGGTGCTGAGTGCGGTGATGTGGTGAGAGGTTTGGGATCAGGTGTGAAGGAAACCCCTTTGAAGGAATGCTGCTCTAGCTATTAAGGCACACAGACACACACATCCATTCAGGGAGGTTGAGCAGGGGCACAGGAGGATAGCATTTCCCATCCGGAATGATTGGAGGGAGGAGGTGTGCAGGGAGTTTGGGCAGTTCTGATTCTGGTTTGGTGAGTTTCAGGGGCAGGTATAGTGTGTACACCTTACACACAGCAGCAGAGGCAGGAGGCAAAGAGAAGGAACCATTGGAAGATTTCTGGTGAAACAAAAGGGGAGGCAAGCAAGAAACCCTCAAAGAGTTTTTGACGGTGACGATCCAGGAGCGTCAAGGTTGAGTTTACTCTCATGAAGCCCTGATTGGAACAACGCATAAGGTTTACTGTGAAGGAAGATAGATTCCGGTGTCTCATAGGATCAAGAAGGTATTAGAGTGTCAGTGTGTGTTCTGAACTTTTTCATTTCTTCTACCTCCTTTGGTCCCCCCCTCCCAGCTCTGAGGAATGTGGGGCTTATGTCAGTGAGAGTCAGGTACAGACTCACTAATTACCGCTGCCCTTCCTCCCTCCCTCCATCCCTCCCTCTCTCTGTTTTCACTCCTTCTTCTCTGTCACCTCCTGCGCTCCCCTCCACTTTGAGACCTTGTGCCACCCCCCCTGCTCTCCTGTCACCCGCTGTTACGTCTACATGTGTTGTCGTGACTGGAGCAGAGGAGAGGACAAACAGAGAGGATCTGAGTCAGGATCTGAAAAAACTCCAAAAGGAGAAGAGAAACTCTGACTTGTCCTCTCTGATTGTCTGAGTGCTTGAAGTCGGTTACAAGTGCCTGAGATTTGTTCTCATTGTGCTTTTTGTGGCTCCCTGTCACTGAAGACAGGAGTTTCCTTGACAGCAAAGCACAAGGTGAGAGACAGACCTGAAGACGGTGCACAGGAGGAGGTTAAGAGAAGGAGAAGATGAAAAAGTGACAAGTTGGATCGTTCCTTTCTGAGTGGTGGAAGAAGACTCAACAGCGACACAGTGACTATACGTCCCATCACCCTAAAGGTTGGCTGGAAACTCATCACATGAGTCTTCCTCACACAAGTTTCTTTGCGTTCTGCTTGTCTTTTCCCTCCTGATATCCTTAAGCATATCTGTGGGGACATTGTGTGTTTTCTCACCTGGATGGCTCATACCCTACGCACAATAGCACACAGACACACAGTGGGTATCTGGAAGGACATTTTTTCAGCTGGTCCAGTGATCACACTGACCCAGCTGACTGCTGTAACCTTCACGGCAAGGTTACGGGACGAGGTCTGGATGTTTATTTGTGTGTGTGTGTGTGTGTATGGGTCTGCGTTTTTAACTAATGTCTTCTCTAGCCATTTGTGTGTGTGTGTGTGTGTTTTTGAAAAACTGGTTAAGCAGGGCGCCAGTCAGCCTTGGGTGTCCTGTTGTTGTACAAACGGGATTTAGTTTTGTTGGTGTGTGTGTGTGCGGGTATACACACACCATGTCTGTAGTGTGCCTGTGTTGGACGGGTTATATCCAGCTGATATTTTCAAGAACAGATGTATTGTGTTTCTACATAGGATGATGTTCCTTTATAACCTATAAAATCTTTTCATTTCTTTCTAAACATGTAAGACACAACCAAAAGTGAGACCAAAAAAAAAAAAAAAAACTGGAAGAGAAACTCAAAGGAATATTTGGCTTTGTAAAATGATTTTCAGAGATAGTTGATGGGTTTTGAACTATATTCAGTTCAAATCTGTCCAGTTAAATCTAATTACATTATCTAGCCGTATACATGGTTTCATCAAATATGTCGTTTAGGGAAGACAACCTCATTAACCACACGTACTTTAATTAAGAAAAAACAGAGAACAAAAAGGTAATAGCAATGATAGATCCATTATGGCTCTATCCAGTAGAGAGACCCAGCTGAAGTGGTGGGACACAGGTTATTTTTATGCCAAAGAAACACAAAAAAGTACACATGGTTAAGTACACAAGAGTACAAAAAGTTAATAGCAAAAGGAGCAACATCAGTTGATGCTATATAGGAGAGAGTTAAATCCAGAAGTGATGATTCTGAGAGCTTCACGTGTAGAATAAAGACTAGAGTATACCAATGGTAGTTTCTGAAATACAGTGGATGCATAGATCCTTGCCTTACTTGAGCTGCTAGGCCAAATATGAGGCACTGCATTTTGATAATCTACCTTGGCACCTAGAATTTAAAATCAGAGGTGTAGTACTATGAGGCTACATTCCAACTGCAGGCCTTAATGCTCAATTCAGATTTTTTTTTATTTTTTTATTTTTTTGCCATTCACATTTCCAAATATATGCGACTTGTACCGGTATGTAAATTCCTATGTGAACTCAAGTGTCGCACATGCGCAGTAGAGGTCGCAATGACGTCACAAGCAAGCTTGCTCTGTGTTTATGGAAGTAAACATGGATGGTAGTGCTGGAAAGCATCTAGCATTCCTTCCCAGCCTTAAAAACTCAATCTTTTCAAGATGGTTAAAAAAAAAGACTGCTCTCGGCATTATCATCCTCCATGGTTATTGTTTTTGTTCCCACTTCTGCGTAGCAAGATACAGAATAGTGATCTCTGTTGAGTGTTATTGACGTTCAGGTCGGATAAATGCGACCTGGCCGTTCAGACACAGTTCGCATTTGAGAAGATCAGAGTTGTATCGGATTCAGGACCATATATCCAAATGGCCTGGGTCGCATTGGAAAAATCGGATCTGTGTGACTGCCATGAAAAGATCAGATACAAGGTCGCATATGGGCAAAAAAAAATCGGATTTGGCTGCATTGTGAGCGTAGCCTACAGCAACTAACTTCCAGCTGTAGTGTTGATGCATCTCTACCTGGAGTGGACTTGGACTTCCCTGGTATAAATGATTGAACATATAGTTTCAGGTGTTTGTGTTCTAGCTGCTGGTTGATTAGGGAACTTTGAGGGTCTCTAAGTAATATCTGTAGACTGCAGCCTTGATTGTTTTTAAAGAACAGTGATCCATGTTCCAGCTTTAATAGCTGTGAACATTTCTGATTGACCTTATGTGCATCATTTCTTTTCTGATTTGTCAGACAGATTATTTGAATATTCACTTTTCTCATTCTAAAAGTTAAAGGCACGTCTGTTTCCATATCTCATCTCCAGAGGAATTTCTGAGACTTTAACAAGCTATCTCACTCCTGTTTGACATTTGATAAGTTTAAACTATTTTAACTTAGTTTATTTTTTATGTTTTCAAGCCTATATTTGAATTACAATTGCAGATTTGGTAAAAAGTCAGTCTTTTGTCCTCTAAGACCACAGACATGAGGATGATTGTTGCTTACTGTAAATGCTTTCATTGGTTTCTGAAACGTCAGCGTCTGTTGAAGTGCTGGTCAAACCTGATGAGGTAGTCACACGTGGTTTCTTTGCTCTCAAGCAAACCAAACTAAAAATAGATGCAGGGACAAAAGGTGGGTATTTGACACTCTTTACTCAAATGGGCCTGTTCTTGTTTAAGTCTTGGCTAATAGTGCCAGGAGATCTACAATATTTGTCACTTTTCAAAATTTATCCTTGTATTCCTAAGACTCCTAAACACTCTTTAGAGAAGGCTCTTATGTTTAAGCAGTTTCCTTAGCATGACTCTACTGGTATATCATGTTGGGGCCGTTACTGGTTTCAGGAACATGAGACCAGTGATTGAAACAGACTTAAACAGGAAGACAAATAAGCAATTTCTTTTGCTTTTTAGAAGCGGCTCGTAGAGTATTGTTTAACAAACCTCAAACATAAGGAAGAGAAACAGCCTAAACTGCATGAATTAAGACACAGACAGACCTATAGTATACGACCGTGCCACATGATCACCTCATCACATGATCAAGCCCAGTGTGCTCTGTATGTGACAAAGCCATAAACCTCGGAAACAGTGAGGCAGAAATCCAAAGCTACAGCGTACAGAAAGCGATGCAGCTCGAGGAGAGAAGGGAACCTGTTAGCACTATTGTGCTGTTTATAAAACACCTGTAACCAGATCTGATGTGCCCTCTTTCTTTCTCCCTCTCTCTCTCTTTCCGATTCTTTCTGTTTGTCACAAACACACACATACCTGGAGAGGACAATGGTCACATTCTTCCCCTCTGTCCACCCCCCTCACCTTCCTCTTTAGCTCCCATCTGACCAGGCCTAACACAGTCTGGCAGTGGGACAAGAAGGAAGTAAAACCGGTAAAAACTACTGTTGCATGGTGTATTTCGAAAAAAGAAAACTATTTACACTGTGCTCATTCGTAACGATATATATATATATATATATATATGAAATAGTGTTTGTAATAGTGATTGTAATAAACTGCTTAGTTGGAGTAAGAAAGACTACAGGAAAAACTGCCTTTGCTAAATCTGGAAGCGTTAATCATAATAGCTGTCTCCCATGTTATATGTTCTGTTGACCAATCCATAGCACTTAAATTACACTTTACAATCTTTACAAAAGACAGTTTTTTGCAGAATGTAGTGAGAAGCTGGGTCAGTTAGTTTTCTTATTAAAGCAAACATCATATTCCGCTTTATGGGTACTTCAGACATTACGGGTCTGAAGTACCCATACAGAGCAGCGAAAAAGTTATTCTTTGAGTTTTGTTTTAACAAACAAAATAGCTTTTAATTTTTTGTCTGTGTTTTGAGAATTTATCCACAAGTGTAAATAAACAGCCCTTAGCAAAAAGTAGTATACTTGAAGTAAATTCTATTAAGAATATATAAGTATAAGTTTAGAAAGTAAGCCAAACAATGTACTTTTAGTGTACTTGAAGTATTACTAAAGTAATACTTCTTCAAACTAAATTGGTACATTTTTAAGTTTACCAAAGTATACTTAAAGTATACTTTGGTAAACAATAAAGTAAACAATAGTATAGTCAAGTACACCTGACTATACTATTGTTAAGTATATGAAATATAGTTTAGAACAAGTTAACTCTAAGTGCACTGCCTTATTTTAAGTATGAAATTAGTGCTCTTTTAGTATACTTGAATGAACGACTTTTTGCTAATGGAGGGCTTCTTTTCACTAGCTCTAGTCGACATTGTTCTGGTTTCCATAACCAGCCTAGAACTTGCGGTAGAAGTCTGTCCTGCGTGAGTTACTGTACCAGACCTTAACCAAGGCCAGCTCAAACTATGCGCTGAAACGTTGAGTGATAAAAACATTGTGTAACTTTTATTTGTGTTAATGTAGCGGCACTGTTGAGTGTGTAAACAGGTGACATCCACTCTCTGCACAGGCTGGATCAACACTCCCGCTCCCCTGTTTTTCCTCAGTGCCCTTTCCGCTGTTCAACCTTCGACCCCTGTGTAACCCCTGCACCCCCCGGTGCGGTGACACCGGTGAACTCTCCATCCTCTCCTCTCATCCTACGTCCCTCCCTCCTTCCCTCCTCTCTCCTGCAGTCTGCTCAAACGCTAATGCTCTTATTATGCTTCATTTCACCGTATGTTTTACAAGCCACCTCTGCAGGAGAAAATGAGAGAAAAAAATGGTGTATCACAGAATAGGAGTTTCTCTAAATACCTATACTTATGATCCTCTGTTGCAGGACTTAAATTGTTTCACTGAGAGATGATCTCTTCCTGTAATGTTATGCATTAACATTTCCCCCAGAAAAACTTTTTATGCTGAAGTTACATTCATTGCTTTACCATATATTTACATTTTCAAAGTATGGTAAACAAAGTATTTTTTTTGTTGTTGTTGTTGGTATTAATAAAGATCTAAAATACAAAGATAAAAAAAGAAAACAGTGACAGGAGTCAAAGACAAAACTTAAAGCAACTAACATATTTAGAATGAGATGCAAAAAATGTCAAACATATGCTGTTAAAAGTTTTTTTTTTTGCACAAAAAAATTAGTGGAAATCAATGACAATAATGATTTCAGCTTCAAAAAGGTTAAAAAAAAAAGATATTTACTTCAGGTAGCTTATAAGAGACAAAATGCTTTTTTAAAAGGTGATAACTGTCAAGATGTTACATAGGATGTGTCATAAAGTTTAATTTATTCATGCATCCTGCAGGTTTGGATTTAGAAAATTTTGGTTTTATTACCAACATGATTCTACAATTTGAAGGTCATGTTAGTGTAATGTTTAAAAGAGACTAAAGCTAGTCACCTATGATAAATTGTCAAAATGTCAGTGGAAACACTTAAATAGGGAATCAGCAATAATCCCAAAATGTTTTTTGTTTTAATTGATTACAGTGAGAGGTACGTAAAAGTAAATGTTTTAAATGTTCTAAAGAGATATTCATTTGACTTTTTTTTAAGTACCTTTTGACTGTCTCTTTTGCTATCAGAAAGTGTTGGTAAATGCAATTAAATTTTGATCTAAGTCTTCGAAAGGTATGAATAATTTGGGGGTTTTACTGTATGTTAACCTCAGACCCACAATGAGCCCAAATTGTCAGATTTCTGCTGGTTGTTCTCAAAGATCCTCCTCTCTGCATACCTGCTGCTCAACACAATGGACCAGTTGTGAGGACAGCAGGCCGTGGCGAGGTGTTGTGTGAGTGTGTGAGATGTGATTCTGGAGAGGAATAGAAGACGATATGGATGGTGTCTTTGTGTGTGTGTGTGTGAACCTGAGTAGCTTTAAGGGAGAAGAAACTACACATGGTACAACTCTGTGTTTCATGATAAAGTTTCAGCCACAATCCAACCCAGTCACGTTTGCCTCCCTGAGCTGAACAGAATGGAATGTTCCACATGCTGTATTTGACTATAAAGCCATTCACAAAACTGACACAAAGTAGTCACACAGAGGAAATTTTTGGCTGTTTTTTTTCCCAACCCAAACACACTCATTTTATCCATGGATTCTCATTAATTTACGCTCCCATCAGAACTTTACCTATTTTCCTCTGGTCCATTCCCACACTCCTCTTTTTTGTTGGTTTTGCGGTGTCTGTGCGCAGGCAGGTGAAAGGCTATATTATACACACAGCTTCGGTTTCTCAGGATGATTTTTTTTCTTCATTTCTTAGAGCACCTGTCTGTGAGGTTTGCGTGACATTGTTGAGCAGTTCTGTCTTTGTGCGTCCCTGTTGGGGCGTTAGCCTGAGTTCCTGGGCAGTGAATTCTAGCAGCTTTTCATTCAGCTCTTATCTGCCTTTTTATACTTTTTCCTTCTCACCTTACTGAATGTGGGTGGGAGAGGCTTTTAGGTGAACAGTGTTGGCGAACATTTTATCTCTCCAAAAAAAGAAGAATGGAGAAAATTGCAGATTCGCTAAAAGATTACTTCCTTATATTTTAAAAAGGAGTATGCAGATATTGTTGGAGACTGAATTCCATGATTCCCAGATTCAAGCGGCTCTAATTAGCTCAGAGTAGAGCCAATGCTCCTTCACAAGGGGAGTCAGGTGATGCGGCTCTGGCATCTTTTTTGGACGACCCCTGGATGCTTTCCTTGCGAGTTGAGGCCCATTGGCGGCCCATGAAGTCCTGGAGGGTCTATGTCTCTCAGGTGCTTCAGAATACCACAGATCTCCATCAGGGGAGCTTGAGGAGGAGTCTGGGGAGATGGAAACTAGTTCTTTCTGCTAGTACTATTAGTGGAAGATGGCACATCTGGGTACGAGTAGGTTACACCTGGCTAACTATACACTCCTTTAGGACTCAGTAGAAGCCAGTGGATTGTTGCGTGATGGCATTTGTAGTTTACAAGAAAATAGTTGTGTATGTGACTCATCCATCATTCAAAGGACACACCTTTGAATGAGGACATCCCTTTTTTCCCCTCTAATGAATGTGTTGTCTTGTCTTCCTTCCTTATAACTATTGTTAATTAACAGAAGTGGCATTTTCTGTCACTCAGCAGTGAAATCTAATTGCAGGTTAGCTTTAGTAATGGCTTTTATTAGAGAAACGACAGAAAGATACTAAAGCCCAGATCAAAGCATTTGACAGGAATCGAATGGATCCTCCATCGCATCATTTATAGTTTAAAAATGTACATGAGCTGGACAAATATAGGAGGCTGTTACTAGAAGTCATCCCCAGAACAGGTTTTTAGATTTGGAATAATGTGTTTTTTTTAAATAGCTGCTAGGTTTAGCATTATCGACTTTCTTGTTGAGTTTTCCTACTACGTATCTTAAGATGCTACAAGACAGACTCTTTAAAAAAAGGCTTGTGCTTTTGAAATCAAACATCCACAAGGCAACAATAAGCTCACTTTAGCTGATTCTGTCCATGGAGCATAATTAATCAAGACTTTTAAGGCATTTGAGTCTTACCCTAAGGTAATCTTCAGGTATTTATTTGTGCATCTGGGTCTCATATTAAAGGTGTAGAGTTAATTTTCCAGATGAATGCAAACATTGACACATAACATCTCTGGGTAGAAAGAGTTACCGGTAATTACGTTGCCCAAAGCATTTGGTTGTATTGGTTTTTTTATGCAGTCTTTTAAAAAAGATAATAATTTATTACAGTCATGGTTAAAGTCTCATAGCTCAGTGTATTTAAAATGGTGTGATAGTGGATGTTCAATGAACTATGGGCATAAGAAGAAACTACCGTAGATATAGCAACCATTTAAAGTGAGTTTCTATTTTTAAAACTGTTCAGTGCAGGAGTTATGGGGCCTCATGGTGTTTCAAAATCATTTCTTTCCCCCCTTTTCCACTTCTATCCTATTCCCTAAACCAAAGGATTTTGACCAGCCTTTTGTCTAGAAGGAACCAAAGCTAAAGACAATGCCCCCTAAACAATGCTTCTCAGCGTCACACGTTTTTACATTACAGCTAAGGCCTCCTGCTACACCTCTTTAGTGCTATTGTAATGCAATTAAAATGGACTCTTAAAGATCTTATTTAAGGTCACACTGTAGCGTGTCCACAAACTAGTTCCCTTGTGGGTCTGATCTTCTAAGTCAGTGACTTGTGACTGCCTCCAGCAGTCAGAGGTTGATGGGTGGGGGTTACATCCTGGACAGGTCACCAGATCAGCACAAGCCAACAAAGTGACACTTAATAAAAACAACTATGTAGCCTACCACACACATACACACAGACACCCAAAGGAATCAGTTGAGCTCTCTCTGATTTTTACTGCTCCATGTGCTTCTGTCAGCACTTTTTTTAAAACTGCTATTGACATGTTTTCTTTGCACTGCCTTGAGCTCTGTCATGTTTTTCTTGAACCTGCAGCAAGTCGCTGTCACATCTGTGGCAATTTTTTGATAAACATCTTTCAGTTACTGTTAATAAATCAAAATCAAAAGTTGCCAAAACCTTCATTAAGCAAAACTATACTCATAGTTAAAATCGTATCTACAATGTCACTAAGTTTGATAAGACCCAGTTTGTTTCATATTACACAAAGTTGGAACTGAATGTGAGCGGAAAAGTAACATTTATAACTGATCGTGTGGCAAATATTGTTGTTAGCTCACTGCAGCGATACATAAAGAAAAATGGATATATGCTTTCCAAAGATTTGCACATCTGGCCATTGTATGCATGTTTATTCATTCCTCACTAGGTCAACACTTGGTAGAGCAGCTTTTCTCTGCATCAACAGCTGGGGGATTTCTCCTCCAGCTTTTCTCATCTAGAAAGCGAAGAAATTGTTCTTCATTGCAAAATAGCTCAAACTCAGTCAGTCTGAGCTAGTTACATTAATTCTTAGATTTAGTAAATGTGCTTAGCTTACGTAGACTTTAATCTCACTGACAGCGCCAAGTATTTTCACAATACAACCACATGCACAGAATCACACTCTTATTAATTTGAGGTTAATTGGCTTAAAAAACGGGAGATTGATAGAAGAAGGAGTTAGACCTGAACCCACAAGATTCAAATTACAGTTTCTTCCAACAGAGCCAATGCAACAGTGCACCTTAATAATGCTTGGGAAGGGTTTCATTTGCATTTAGATCTGGATCAGGTCACTTTAAGTAAATCCCCCACAGCATGATGCTATCGTCAACATATGTTGGTTGTACAGGAATTAAAGGTTTAAACACATTTTTCTCATAATCTTTAAGTATGGTATGTCTGTGTTTTATTTTAGCCTCGGTCAACCCCTCATGTAAAATAATAAAAAAAAATGTCTCTTATAGATTCAGAAAAGATAAGGAAGGTTCAGCAAAATCCAAGCAATAAAAACAGGCATTTAGCTGCAAATCAATTCCAATAATTTTCAAATTAGACCTTTTTTTTCTGCAAAACATTAATCTCCTTTAGTGCAGATTCATGATGCCTTCATTTGTCACATGATAGTTAGGATTATTTCCCAGTACAGGGAGTTAGGGCCGTCATCCATGTTGACGTAAAGGTGGTCACCGTTTATCGGGCAGAAAATAAGCAGCTGCACTGTGGTTTGCATGTCATCAGCATGACAGCTTTTCTTTAGTCTTCAACTTTTTGAGCTGCTTCAGTGATTTTCCTCCTATCTCGGCAGCCCTGCCTTCCTCCTTCCTTGTCTCCTTGACCTTGGCAGTGACTGTAGCACAGAAATGCTGCGCCTCGTCCTCTGCTGGTTAGCGACAGGCCACATGACTGCATGTAGAGCATCAGCTGACCAACTTCTCGCTGAAAGGGGAAATGTCTTTCATCAGAATGAAGGAAGAAAGAGATTAGAGCTCATGGTGCTGCATTTGTGTGTATGTCGCAGCATGGCAGAAAGATTTTTGTTTTTATGCTGAGTCATTGGTGCTAATTAGAGGGGTAAGGCTGGGATTGACTGACAGGATTTACAGGATTTCAGGTGCTTGTTTTGCTAAGGAAGTGCTAAAACAGAACAGAGTTGAAGATTTTCCTGCTTTTCTAAAAATGATTAAACAGAACACTGAACGTGACACGTTGGAGCCTTTTATCTAAACACACTGCATCCGATTCCCCCCTCCTGTGTCACATGAACTCAAAATGTTTGTCACTATCAAATGATGGATGAAACATTTTGGTATCAGGCTCTCATTGAGCAAATTAGACTAAAATAGTTGCCTTAAAAAAAAAAATAAAATAGACACCTTGTCCCACTCAGGCTGTACCCCAGTCTTTGGTGTCCTGCAGAGTTAACAGACACAGGACATTTTCTTACTGTTTATGTTTCCAGAAAAGGGAGTGCAGAGTATGCTGTTTACAGACAATACAGTTACTGTTTCCTTACTTTGTTTTTAAATTTGCTTATCTAATGATGATGTTACACTTCATTAATGGTGAGGAGAACTGCCTTAAAGTATACAATGTGTCATAATGTCCACTGAAGGCTAAGTTTAGTTCAGAACAAGGAGTAGCATCTTTAAACAGAAATATACCATAAGTGTAACAGGGTTATGAGCTGTTTCTAAAATTTGTAGCTCCACTCAGGCCTAAATATAGGATTCCAAATATTCCTTTTCACAGTGTTTTTCATGGTCTGATTGTTTGGAGACCTAGACTTGAAAATGTTAGAGAAGATTTACTATGTGTTTGTTGCACAGATCATAATTAGACAAAGGCTAACGTTGTGGTTTTATTTAGTTTGGTGGTAAAGGGATATCGTTCAACTTTTTTTTGCAACCTAAAGGCCACAAAAAGCTAGAAAGTCCTTAGTTTATTTTTATTTTTTTAGGCTCTTATTTAGTAATAAAACATATAAATACTGACGGGAAAAGTGTTGCTCCAGGAAAATCAAAGATCAAACACATTATTCAAATATAAAATCAATGGGACATCGTTTGCACTTGTTACAATTCTTTTTGTGGTTTAAAAAGTGAAATGAGTTGAATTCTAAACGCCATGTTTGATAGTATGCATACTACAGCCCATACATATTCACACATAAACACATCTAGTGGAAATTCCATTATTTGCTGTGTTTGTTTATGCTTTGAAAATCATCATTTGGTTTCTTGGTTCTAAGGCAAGAACATTTCAAACGGATCACAGATGGTGGTTTTTGATATGTCACATGGGCAGGTTGCTGCTAAATTGTCTGTCAGTTGCACCTTTACAGACTTTTCCACACCCGTTATTTATCTGTATAGTAGGAATTAGTGCCCCCTACTTGCTGCTGAGAACTATGTACTGCAACCCAGAATATGTAGATGAATTCGTTCTTTTTAATTAGTTTAGAGGCTTCAGAAGGAGGGGTTAGCACAGAGATATGTTTTATGCCTTTGGCAATCAGAGATTTAGAGTAATTGTCGTTAATCATGTGACAGTCAACAGTAAGGAAATGTGGTTGTGTGTCTGAGACAAATTTTAGCTGTCAGAGGAGGTGAGGGTCAACCGACCCCAGCAGGGGTCAGCACAACAAACACTAAT
The DNA here is from genome assembly GCF_000732505.1 of Cyprinodon variegatus. NCBI lineage: Eukaryota > Metazoa > Chordata > Actinopteri > Cyprinodontiformes > Cyprinodontidae > Cyprinodon > Cyprinodon variegatus. The sequence continues at coordinate 203,017 of NW_015150922.1, read as the reverse complement.
AATAGAATCTGAACTTGAGATGTTCAGGGAAGCATATATAAAAACAAACAGTTATATTCAAGATGTGTGTTTGTCTTCAGAGTTAATCAGTATACCTAGTTAACAGGATGATAAACCGATATGCACTGCTTTGGTTATCGGTACAAATTGGAAGGGAAGAGCTGACCCGGAGCTTTTTCCTGGATTGTGCGACTTATTTTGAGAACCGTTTTCTTTGAATTGTTACTACACCCTAATAATACTTCTTCCGTTCATGTTTCTTTTTACGGGTTATTAAAGCTTATGTTTTATGTTATTCATGCATTAAGTCTGAGGACTTCCATGAAAAATCTCCCTCTTGGACTAATAGAATATTTTGATCCTGAACCATTTCTGCGATCAATTTTAGCCCACTTTCAAAGCTGTACAGAAATCATGTTTCTGTTGAAGAATATTTTTTCCATTACTGCAATATTAGAAGAGTTTTGATGATAAACAATAGGCTGCCACCTGTCACAGTCTCTGCTTTGTTTGTTTACAGCTTTTCATGGTTCATAGGTGACCTACAGGGCCAGTTCCTTCTTGCTTCTGTTAAAACTAAGCCGATGGCTTTTGATCTGCTTCATTTTAGTTAAATTCTTTTCCTACATCTACTGATTTATGTCACTTTATGTATAATCAAATCTAAATTCATCAAATTTCTTCCATTCTTAATTTTCTTATAGCCTGGTTCTACTGAAGGTTTCTTCCTGTTAAAAGGGAGTTTTTCCTCTCCACTGTCGCTACAAGCATGCTTGGTGTTGTCATGGTTTTGGTTCTGTTTAAGTTTTATCTTTGAGTTTTCATTGGTTTTATTTCCATTTTGTGTTATTCTACTTATTTTTGATTGTATTTGAGTTCTTAGGTATTTCTTGTTTGCCCTCTTGTGTCAGTCTCCTTTTCCCTAGCTCCCTTCTAGACTCCTCTGTTCACACCTGCTCCCAATCTGCTGATTAGCCTGGTCTTTGTTTTGTTTGTCTCTCTCCCATATATGCACCTCCTGCCCAGTTGCTGGTGCTGGTTTGTGCAGGGATGGTTTGTGCAGGGATAAGCTGCAGTTAGAGTTTTGGGAAAAAAAATAGCAATGACATTTGTTTAGATTGTAAAGAGGAAGTTTTAATTTAGAAAAGCTACACAGAGGAGACAGTAGATTAGAGGTAGTGTTGACAACATACGTCCACACAACAAAACTTTATGGATTATGATCTTGGCCAGTGAATCTCCAGAAGCAAATGTTGCATGAGTGTTTCACTAATCACATTTATTAGCACACAACTTAGATGTTGTTTCAAAACAAGAACTGATAAAAAAACAGAAATGGATTTTGGTTTTGCTGCTTATAACTAAATCAAATCAGTAATTCCCCAGATAAGCTCTATGCCTCTAACCAGTGAGCTTTACTTTTCCAAAAGCATATCCCTTTATTTACCTTTATCCCAATGTTTTTCAACCCTGGTCCTTAAGACACACTGCAACACAGGTTTTAGTTGCTTCCCTGCTTCAGCACATTGGATTTCAGTTTTTTTTTCCATTCTGTAATGATCCGAATCTGTTGTGTTAAATTAGAGGAACGAGGTTGGTGCTCATGTCCAGATGGAAACTTGTTTCTAGCCCCATTGGCCTCCTAGACAGGTTTACCAGTCCATCATAGGGAAAAACAGAACTACGTAATCATAAACACAAACAAGTAAAGACAATTTATGATTTGCTACTATGGGAGGAACCTAAATTACGCAGAAACAGCCTAGACATGCAGAGAGGAGAACAGAAATACTCTAACAGTGTTAGCAATTTTTCACATTGTGTAGCTTAGTGATAATGTTACTAAAAGAAATAGATTTATTTAACTTGAAATGCTTCAATTTTTTGTTACCGAACTTCAACTGTTCCTAAGAAGCTGGTCCTTGCTGAAAGCCCATATATATGTAATCCTTCTTGTTTTTTATTGTGCTGACCTTAAAGTTATCCTGGTATTTATATCTATCACTGACAACCTTTAACTTAGGTTTATGATCCTCTATGATCTTCACTTCACGCACCTAAGGCAGTGCAATAGATAGATTTCCCCATTTTAAAACTTTGGACGGACTATCTCCATGGTTTATGGAAGTGTGGAGCAAAAAAAAAGAAAAAAAGTGCCAGTCGCTGATTGCTTGTCCTTCATTAACAGAGTTTTTAGTTAATGTATTACTAAAGATCAGAAAACACTCTTACATTGGTGCAGTTTGATAGTCATTTAGACTCCTGTTCTCTTCAGGTTTGTTTGAGGTTATGTACACTTCCACGCATTGTCAGTCCTTCCTATTCTCTCCGACACTCACTGTGTTTCTGGTCAATATAACAGCAAAGTGACAGCTGGTGTCTGGTTTGCATTATTGCTCTAATTGCTCTATTCACCGATACACGTCCACCAAAAGACTTTCCAGTTTCGTTTTTTTTTTTTTTTTTTTAGAATAGAAAATCCCTTTATAGTCCCACAATGGAAAAATTGTGCCGTCTATTGTATTCTATTCTATTCTATTCTATTCTATTCTATTCTATTCTATTCTATTCTATTCTATTCTATTAACACAGCAGCACAATTCAAGCTTTCAGATTTACCATGACATATAAAAAATTATGTGCACTTATTAATGGTTTCAATTCTGTTTTGTTCAGGTTTTTTTTTTCAGTCTCAGACTATTGGTTATGTCTCTGGATAATTTAAGTCTTTGTTTTGGACATAAAGGGAATAAACCATAAAAACTCTAAAGAGACTACCCAACACAAACATCCAACAGCGCACACACCTAGTGTCACTGATGACATTTTTTTACAAAACATTTTTTAAAGCCCCAATATGCCTTTGTTCAAAAAAAGAAACAAAAGAAATAATTCTCTGTTTTTCTGAATTAAAAAGATAATGCAGCTGTGATTTCATAGTGGATGTTCTGTTGATGTTTGCATTAAAGATTTCCATGCAAAGATTGCTTTCCTTCAGAGAAGCTTCAACAGGTCCCATTTGTTGAGTGAAATTCATTTTTCCTTTTTTGGGATTGAGAATCTCTTAAATGTTCTTGTCTCTTAGTTATATAGATGGATGCAATGCCTATTAGTTTGTCAACTTTGCAAAGACTCCTGCTCACTGGGGGCTATTGATGGCACAGTTGTTACCCCCCATGGATGTAATTGTGCAGGGGACGAAACATCTGTTTTGATCCCCTACAATTTTACTGTCCAAAAACAATGTTACGCCACCGTACACAGACATATGTCGAACACTAGGACCAAGCAGAAAAAGGCAGCTCTTTCATTGTGTTATTGGCCATCACCGCTGTCACTCCTGAGAAGCTCACTTTACAAACATCTGATGCACCACAATTATATCAAAAAATACTTGGTTCCCCCCCCCACTTCTCTTCAAAGTTTAACTCCTTAATTGAGAAAAAGAAACTATTTCATTGGGGTTTTTTTTCTGGGGAATGCAATATGCTTCAATAGGAACAATGAATCTTAATATCAATCGAAAATCTATCAACACTTATATTAAAGATTCTCTTAGATTCTCTTAATTATGTTTTATTTCTTAGAAAAATGAATAGGAAATAAACATGTTACTATCATTTTATACCACAAGTAAATTTTCTTGCTGTTCTTACATTTTCAAGTTTAAAATTTTGAATTTGGATATTGATTTATCACATGTTTAATTAGCTATGAGAATGATGTAAAATAAACAAATGATGTATGCTTCTATTAAAATAACAAAAAATAAACAGTTTAAAGTTGGACTATATAAACTATACAGTCTTCCTCATTGGGTAACCAGTTACAGTAATGTTAGCCCTCTGTTTTATTTAATTCTGCTAGGGAAATATTTCACTGCAGTTGCTTTTCACTATTTGTGGAGAAGATGTCCTACAGTCCTACTTTATAAATTTATCTTAAAAAGTTGTTAATGTAAAGACGTTTTGAGAAACAGATTAATTAAAAAATAAATGTATGAATTGATGAATTAACTTAATTCAAAACATATGGAAGAACATGAAATTAAATCACTTTACTATGCATATTTGAAGAGCAACATTTATGACAAACCCATGACCATTTTTATATTAATGTTTTTCTAACCTTTTTTTCTTTCTCTACTCACTTCTGGTATTTTACCATAATGTTCTGCCTGATCAAACTGAAAGCAGATGACTTTAACAATTACCATTGTCATCAAGCACTAAAATGAATCCCGACTGATCAGATCACACTTACTCACTACATGCAGATAGGACTAAATATAGATAGAGCTGTGCCATGAGCAATCAAGAGAACTATTGATACTTCTTAAAGACCACAGATTTGTTTCACTGCATACGGTCAAGATTGTCTCTTATTTTTTTTAAACTTATTTATGATCTAGGCAGTTTGTGATGTTCACCTGACAAACTTAGAAAACACAAGACATAGGAGAAGAAACATATTCACCTTCTCATCAATGAACAGAAAATTCAACCCATGAAACAACAGCAGATTTCATATGTGTTGCTGAACATTGCTAAGATTCACCATCCATAACTTCAAACATACCTTTGAAAATACCTATTGGTGGGAATTACCAGATTGAGACATGTAACAGTATGCAGCACATAGTACATAACAGCTGTACAGAGCAACTATAAAGCTGGTAGGGTTTGTCATAAATGACTTCTGGTTTTTAAATGTCATGTTAAACATATTAAAGCACTTTCGTAGCTAATTTTATTGCTAGTTGGAAAAGGGTTAAATGTTGCTCTCATTTGTCTTGATTATGATTACTTATTTCTGCTTGTCACACCCTGTGCCCTTTCATCCCTTTACCTTCCCTTTGGTCCGACTCCTTATCAGCCGAGTGATAGAGGTAATAAAGGAGGGAGGAAAAAAAGGTGTGGGGGTTACCTGTGTTGCATGGCCCCACCTCTCCTCTTCTGACCATTGAGAAGGAGTAAACACTGAACCACCTTCACTTACTTCTGCACTCTGCCTGTCAACACCAAAACCGGGTGAATGGATAGAGATAGAGGGAGTCTTTAACAAAAGTGTGTGGATTGCAAGTGAAATCAAAAACAAACAAGCTGCTTTTCCTTGTTCTGTTGTCCCCATCTCAACTAGGATACAGGTAAAGTGTTAAAGCCACTCTTAAAATGTGTTTTTAGCTTTTTAACTCCTTCACATCACTTGATATGCTCTGTCTCTTTCAAACTGCTGCTTCTGGTTGGTTGTGTTTTATCCAAATCCAAAGAGATCTGCCTTTAGTTTAATTTAAAGCATTGTTTTTCATTTTTTATCAATAGAAACAACATTTCACTGGAGGTTGTTAGTTGGATCCATGATGCTGATGATGCTTTACTCATCTGTAATCTGACATCCATTGTTAGGAAAGAGAAAATCAGCAAATTAACAAGAGATGTCTACCGGACTTGCCTGTTCTACCACTTTGATGTAACTACGTTGATTGCCAACAAACAGCAATCAGTGATGGGAAGGGTGATCAAGGAGGCAATGTAACCAGTAGAACCAGTGGAGTGGCATGGCATGTGTGTTTAGGGTGGGGGATAAAAATAAATGTTTCAGGAACTACACAGAGAGGCTTCTAATGTCACCTTTATTCTTCCGGGTTCTTGTTCGTATAACATGTGGACTTTTGCCCTGGTGAGGTGAGGTGTTTGTTCAGTGTGAGTGCATGTGATCTTAGTCTCTGTTCATTATCTGTAGAAGTATTTTCTACTAAAAAAACAATGTTACACAGTTTGTTTCATGATTTGGTTACCTTTTTTCAAGCAGATACTAAGAGGATAAAAATAGGCGTCCTGGAGTCTTACTCGGTTTGCTCTGTTTGTCAACAGGGTGGGCCCCAATATGTACAAAGGTTAGCTCATTTACCAGCCTAACAAAGTGGTGGAAATGCTCGAAAAAAGATTACAGGCACTCCATTGGATCTGTTTTATGCATGTTAAAATCTCTCAACCCTTGTTAACACAATGAGGATTTGTGGACAGTGTGTATTTAACTTAAGAAAAAGATTTCTGAAAATAGTTCAAAATTTTAAACTTCAGTTAAAGTCTGGGCTTTATTTCAGTGGATCAAGCTCAAAAGAGTAAAAATAAAACTTTTTCATAAACTGAAGAAAACACATTAACCACATAATTCATTTTTAACAGAGTTATGTTTTCACAAATCAAATGAGTATTCTATTAAAGATCAGTCCAGTCCTAATTACTGTCCTTTTACACCAAAAGTGCCTATTTGTTAAAAAACAAAATAAAAAACACCTTTTCAAGGAGTTGTCTAACCTCTCATCTTATGCCATTAATAGAAAATAGATAGGAATCAACTAAAGTGTTGATAGCATACATCAGAAAATTTCACTAAATTCTATGTGCAGCAGCCATTATGGATTCTGCTCACTAACTCCGTGTGTTCTGACATCAACCGTTAGAATAACAACTTAATTTGTGCTGTTGTTGAATTTCTTACTATAAACTTGAAAAACATCTGACTTCGGAAGGTACCAATGGACTACCATTAGAAAGCTCTGAAGCAACAACTGTTAAGCCAGGCTTACACTGTGCAATTTTCTGGGCGATTTTCCAGTCGTGCAAGAATTTTTCGTTCGGGCTGACTTTCAGCCTGATCGTGCATCGCGAGTCGTGTAGCCTAGAGGGGGTAACGAGGGGAGATCAGCCTCTCATGACCACCTCCCGATCAGGAATCGTGAGATCGGTGAGAATATCAAACATGTTTGATTTTCTCCCGACCGTCATGGGCAAACCGCTCAGTGCGCATGCACAAACAAGGATTCTTCTTTTTCTTCTTCCTCTCAGATGTAAACACAGCAGCATGGCGGGGATGCATGCGTGAAATGGAGTTCTGTCTGTTAAACTGACGAACCATAGTAGCCACGTTTGCTAAGCCATGTCTTTGTCCAAATACGTCGTTGCCTTTTCTTTTTAGGACTTTCAGCACAAATTTGCACAAATTGCCAATGCAGCGCGTTTCACTATAGTTAGCTTCATATTCCCCTTCTATTTGTTTGGCTTCCAGATAGACGAGTCAGAGTAGCCCCATCTCACTGCGGAGCTGAGTTCGACGTGGTTTTTAGTCGTACAGTGTGAGCAGGCAGATCGCATGACAGCGTCGGGCCGAGCATAAATCGTGAGCTGAGAGCTCAGACTGTACGACTAAACTGCAGGGTTTAGTCGTACAGTGTGAGCAGTAGCTGCACGCAATGATTGAAAAAGTCGCACAGTGTACCCCTGGCTTTAGTTAATAGTTAGTTTATTATGGTACTTCTCTCTGCTCTACACCTGCTACCTTTCTTATAAAAAAAAAGGCTGAAGAAAGATAACTTTATATCCTAACTTTATAATAGAGGTCTCTGTGAAAAAAGTTTACATGCTAACTGCCAGCAGATACCACCATCAACATTTTGATAAGAGAAGCATTTTAACGCATAGAAGTACTGTTACGATTTTCATGTCAGTTAATTTATCTGAGCTCTAACAATATAATACAATTAAATTCTAACATTTACCAAAAAGTAACTTTTATGTAACTTGGACGACAGCTCTGCAAGACAATTTTTGTTTAAAATTGTCTTGCTTCTGTTTTTAGAAAAAAAACTAATCAATGAAAAATTAGTATGGGAACTTTTGAAATCTACCATATAATCTTTGAAAAGCATCCTAAGAAGTTTGGCTTCTTAGAAGGATTTGTGCTTGTGCCACCCGTGCGGGCGGCACTCCGTGGAGCGTCACCGCAGCCTTTATCAGGAGTGTGACATGGTCAGCATCAGAACTAATTGTTTGAAACAATGTCAGCTTTGGCCTTGAGCGGGCTAGCTGATTACCCTGAGGAATGTGTTTGTCTTAGGAAGCAAAGCCCCTAAAGCCAAAGCAGCTCTTCTGATTAGTGATGACTGTGTAGCTGAGTGAGAGGCTCCTCTGTTTGTAATGTTTGCCATCAGTATGACAAATATAACTTTCTGACTCCTCCGATTTTTGTTCTTGAATCAGATCGTGGTCTATTCTGTGACATTTGATATAACTATGAAGGTCTTGGATGCAGGTTGAAGGAGGAGGCTGAGGCCCAGGTTAAATGAAGTGGAATCATCCCTCTGAGCTGAAGTTAGAGTGACCTGGAGTCAGTCACCTATACAGTCTGACCTAAAATTCTTCCCTATGAAGGGCTTTCTAGCCCCGATTAAAAGTTGTTTCTTGTTTCCATCCTTCTCTCTTTTCCCCAACTTCTTCTCCATCTCCATTCAACATTCTTATCTCCTCCTACTTCCTGCCTGCTTGCCTTTGAGGTTCGTTGGGTCTTAGTTATGATGGTGACAGTTACATGGAATGGAGGAAAGCAAAAACAAAGAGGAAAAGTGAAGAAAAGAGGGCAAATTGGATAAAGTAACAGGAGAGAAATATGGAGGGGTTCATGTTTTAGAAAATGGGCTGTAGTTGAGCTAATAATGCGAACTAAAATTCCTCAGATAATGAGAATTCCTTCTTTTCAGTCAGCACTACAACTAACTTCTCCATTGATCCCACTGCAGTGTAGGCGCTGACAGCTGAGATCCTCTGCACGTGGACATCATGTGTCCTAAAAGTGAAGCCACAGGGATCACTTCTCTCTTGTCAAGTTGTACGGATTATTCCCCTGCAGCTCACTTTTATATTGTAGTCTACCATGTTAGGAAAACTGCAAAACAGACAGAATTTCTACGTTCTCTTAATGTTAATTACATCTAGTTTTAAGGGCTGGTTGACACTGTTAAGAAGTTAGAAATACTAGAAGTCTATTTTGCATTCTTGGGGGAGTTTCTACATCTGACTGGGAGGGAAAGGTTTCCAGGAAACCGAAATGTAACCTGGGCAAGATGAGGAGGTCATACTGTTCTGCAGTAAATAAACAGTAGGAGTAACTTGGTCTTGTGATTTGCCATTCATTTACTGAGATTGCTGACCCTTGATATACTACTTTATTGAAGGAGCATTTGAGTCATTTTTAGCATTTGTTTTAACGCCTGCCATATATTGAATTGAATCAGTTCAACCTGAAAAAAAGTCCAGTTGTCCATGCAGGATTTTCTCCATACTTGCTCACTTCCATCCTATGACTGTATACACAGTTTGCAGGGAGGTTACAGTGGATCTAAAGGTGGTCAAAGGTCTTAATCAGATTAGGATTCTAGAAATAAAAAATAATAATAATTTTTTTCATGGTTTGACTGAAGTGAATTAAGGAATAAGCTTTGCTTCATTGAAGGATTACTCACAGTTTGGTACATTTGGAGATATTTTTCTAATTAAAATGTTGGATGCTGAAAGACTTCTGCCAAATATGAAACATTTTCTTTTTAATGCTGATGTCAGATCAAAGGTTGCTTCAATATGTTTTAGTTTTTTCAGTTAAACTTTACTAGTTAATGTTTAATTTTATATGTAAAAAAAAAAACAAAAAAAAAACTGAAATGATTTATTGTTCCCATTTACATCACTTAAACCTGACATTTCAAGAAGCTTTTTCAACCTTCGACAGCTACTTTATACAGCGTGTGGTGCTTTTTACATAAGTAGAAATTTTGGCTATCTATACTTTACAGGAATAATTATTTTTTAAACTTCTTTTTACTTCTAATTGTTAAATTTTTTTTACAATTATCTCTACTTTCTACTTCTTACATTTTAAAAACAGACTCATTAGTTTTGTTTAATTTAAGCTCATTTTCGTTTTGGCCTGTTGGTATAAAAAAATTTAAATAAAAACCATGAAAATAATTTGTCTCATCTAGACGATTAATTTCTTTGTGGTTGGACTCACCAGTACTACACCAACTTGTTGTTTGCCAAATACAAAAATAACTTTTCAAGATGATGGAAGTTAAATTTGACACTGTTACCATTAGTTATATAACTAAGAAAATTGTTGAAAAATGTTCCTTAATAGGGTAGTACAGTAACCTAGTAGGAGGTTTAAAGCATCTGTTATTTTTTTCCTGCATTACTTTTACTTTTATACTTTAGTAGTAGTACTTTTATACTTTTACTCGATTAAAAAGCTTAAGTTGATACGTTAACTTCTATAAAAGGGTTTTTAAACAGTATCAATTTATACTTCTACTTGAGAAATAAACATGAATACTTTTGACACCTCTGTGTACTATAAATACTGTAACGCCATGTAATTTATTCCCCAATGATTCATTGGTTTGCCTATGCTGCAGCTTCCAGTGTCGGTAATCTTTCATCTACATATGTATATATCTGACTGACCCTGGTCTCTTGGTATCAGCAGAATATCTTCTTTTCTTGTCTTTGTGTGATTACTCTCAATGTAGTTCTGAGTAACTGTGCACCAGTGCACGGTGCAAAACATCGCTAATCGTGACTCTCAATCTGCTCTTCAGATTAAAGGCCATCAGAAATGGTGCTCCCTCTAGGCCATAACAGAAACTATCCTCAGATAATTGGTTTAAAGGATAAATCTAATGGCATTCCTTCTATCTTGTCAACCAATCCCGTGAACAGAAAACTAGATTCAACAATGATTCCTCTATTCCTTTGTGACGAAATCCTCCATTGTACTAATGCAGCTGTGGACTCATGAGAAAGCCCCCGTGTTCTGTGGTATTAGCTATTTTTAGTTTCTAATACCCAGTGTACTGATTCAGATTTTCCTTTAGGTTCAGATCAGTTTGATAGTTCATTAAATATCTCCTGATAGTACTATTATGATGCTTTTTTCCTTTACAATACAGCTTTGCACACAAATAACTTTTGAAAACAGATGAGCTCCACCAGGATGAGAACAGCCTAAAATCACCAACTGTATCCATACCTTGGTACTAAACACTGTCCAGCATATGTAGAAATAAATGTAAGCATATAGATTCGGTGAATAATATAGAAGGAACAAAAAATAAACTACAAAACCAAGAAAAAATAATTATACACAGTGTAGTGTGGAAGCTTTTTTTTCAGCCAGCTGACCTAGTAGTAAGCAGCAACAGGTAGAGGAAGGGCACTTTTTCTGTTATTTCATTTAGCAGACAATAAGTAGAAATGATGTGATTGTAGATATATAAAGTGAATTAAAATTAAAAAAAATATTGTAACTTCTGCTCCCACGAAGAGCAGTGGCTGCTCTTCATCCTTGCTTTTACAGAATGTCTCACATTGGCAAGTAAAATGTTCTAAACAGCCTTTTTTGTAGTTTCCCACTTTATCAGCGTCTTCTCAGCTGCTTGCTTATATTATTTGTAGCATAAGGCCTCAATAAAACTCATTAAATCTTTTTTTGTAAAAAAATATATTCTTTGTTTTTCTTTAAACTTGACTACATGAACATGCGTAAAAACAACCCTGCTTAAAAAGGTGCCACCCATATCAAGGCTTCTTCATACACTTCTTCCTGAGCTCAAACATTACAACCTGGCAACAAAAAAGTTGCACTTATTAGGCGTACATGAACAATAAACACACAAATAAACTTTTCCATAAAAAATCATGTGCACAAAGTGTAAAATGTATATTTAGGAGTATCGTGTCACGCTATCATCAAGCTAACTGTAAATTTATTTTGGCTTTCCAACCTTAACTTCACCAAAAGAAAAACAGACTTATTTTCAAAATAAAAATGCATTAAACTGAAAGAAAGTTTTTTAAAATCAGTATTCTAGTTTATACAAGCTTTATTATTATATCTCACTTTTATTCCTCTGAGGCAAGTTGAGGGATGCCCATATATAGTTAACAGTAGATATAGCTCTGTCTTATGCATTATATACTACATCATCTGCTGTAAATATTGGTTTTATCAAAAGGTTTATATTGAATTAATTTGATCTGGAAAAATGGTTGTTTGGTTGTATTATTTATTTGTCCAACTCTTTCTGTTTTAGATTTAAAATGCAGGACATTGCACAGAAAGTCAATTTTTACTCTGAAAAGATATTTTTAGATGATAAATAAAATATTATAATCAGTCACTTATTGTTTTGTAGCCTTTTTTACCAAACACATTTGAACTTTTAATCGAGTTATTTCTTCGATGGCTACTTTTAACTTTTACTAAAGTGAAAATATGTTTCAAAGTAATTGCTGCTCTTGCTTAAGTAAATTTTTTAACCATTCCTTTCACATTTAATTAGATAAACCACAGACAAGAATACATAAGAGCAATGCAGCCGGTTTCTGATACCATTAGTACAAATATTCACTAATCTAGACCCTGAACTCATGATGGTTCAATTTTTTTATTTATTTATTTTTTTTTAGCCTGTCTTTATGTTAAAATATACACACAAAATATGGATTTCTCAACTGTTTGCATTTGGTAAAGAAAAAAATCCACCTCCTAATGAGTTGTTAATTTCAACTTACCGTAAATATTTATTACACACTTTCAATGATTAAGTGACTAAAAATGTTTTTCTTTAGTCCAACTTTCCCAACGGGCTGATGGGTTAAAAGGTTAATTGTTGACCTGATGGGATGATGGTCCTACTGTGCGACCACTGGAACATCTGAAACCCTCTGAGTGGGCCCGTCTCCTGATTGGCTCCCAATAATGACTGACAGTTAATCTTTGATTTTAAAGTGACTTTGTTGGTTTATAAAAAAAAAGGCTCTAAGTTTGATTTTCTGAACTTTGTCACTTATTTTTTTATAAGAGTTTTATACAAAAGCTTACATACATAAACAGCTCAGTTACATTTATTTTTATTTTTTAATTATAATGTTATTTCACAGACATATATATATTTAATTCAATTCAGTTTATTTATATAGCGCCAATTCACAACACACGTCATCTCAAGGCACTTTAAAGTTCAACCAGATCATACAGTCAAATTTATTCAAAGTTTAAGGAAAACCAGTTGATTGCATTGACTCATTGACTCAAATACAATCCCTCACACTAAGCATGCACGTAGCGACAGTGGAGAGGAAAAACTCCCTTTTAACAGGAGTACCAGGCTCAGTGTGAGCGGCCATCTGCGGGTTCAAGGAGACAGAAGCAGAATATTTACTTTTATAAGTTCAGCAAAAGCATTGTCTCCTTGAAAATCTTCTCTTTTGTTCTCAGCTGCAGTCGTTTTGGTTGAGGTTACCTGTATATTTTAATCCTCCATCTACTCCAATTCAAACTGACATTCAGTTCACAGCATTCATATGTGTATGTCTTATAATCCAGTTATATAATCGGGGTTGCATGTGATTCATTACTACCAAGCTTTATTTCTAGATGCCAGGAACACTCCTTTGGGTGTTATGCTAATACATTTCTTTCATTGTCCACTCGTTAATCACTGACCTTTATGCTAATAAACTCTTTCTTCTTGTGTATTGACTCAGTCTTTTAGGAGTCGTTTGGTTTCAATGGCAGCTGAAACTGAGCACACGGCTCACCGCACGTTATCGTTCTTTCGTTTTCCCTTAAGCATACAGTTTTTGGGGGGAGTTTTCAAACATGGACCCTTCAGGGTTGTGTGTTTTTTCACTCTCTATCTGCTCTCTTGGCTGCTCAGGAAGGTGTGTGCTATTTGTTTAAGCTAAGCTGGACTAAGAAAACATCCACTGCTGTTGTGAAGAAAAAAGCAGAGCAATGCCTGAAAACCCACTTACACACAGTTGCATTATGGTGCTGACTTGGCAGTAAATCTGTTGGTTAGTCTGATACAGAATTTCCAAACGTCCTCTTGCTGTGACACAAACATGAGGAAGTTTTTAAATCCCGGTTTGAAGATTTCCGGCCACTTTCCCCAAATTTCTGCATATCTAAGCAGAAAACTCTTGAGGATTGTTGAAACTATATTTCCCATTTTACACCTTTTCTTTTGAGTGTATACAATTGTAATTGTGACTCAGTTTTTCTTTATTAAGGCAAATTTTCACTGAAAAACATTTACAGATAAAAAAAAAAAAAGTTAACCATGACATGTTGGTATGGCTGATAATCTGTAGATAAAAGGAGCAGATGGTTTTTAGTAAAAGGAAAAAGCAACAAATACCTACTAACTTTAGGAATCTCACAGTTGTACTTGATAAAGTTGACATAATATGCATAGAGCAAAGTATCAGGGTTTCTAGTCACCAACCATGCAGCTGCTTGTACTTGACAATTTAAAGTAACTTTACATCAATTACTAATTTATGCGAAAATTATGTTTTATGATAAAGATGAAAAAATATATATATACTCACAGGAAGTTCTATAGTTATTTTGATTTTACCAATGGTTGTAATGTCATGTTTCAAAAAGTCAACAGGGTCAAATAGGGGTTAGAGTCAAAATAAATGTAAATTGGGTTCTTATGCAAACTTTGCAGGACATAATACACAGTTAAACTAATGATAACTACATCGTATTGGATTTTTTATATGTTCGACAATATATTTTCATGATTTCTGATAGAATAAAAAAGGATACAGCAACAAATGGCAAATAATGTGGCCACAAATAGATTTTTTTTTTCGGGGGGGTATTTTTTTATGTAATTTTATGTCACTTATTAAGAGTTTATGATGAGCTGGAGAAAAGAAACAAAATAATTTAAAAAATACAAACTTTAAATTGAATTTTAGACTTTTCTCTTGTTATCCCCCAAAATACCTTCCACACTCATACACCTCTGATAACCTTAAAAAAGGGAAACGTTGAGTTTTTTATGATATTTTCATTTAAATGTTTATTTCTGTTCACATTTTTGATTAAGTGTTGCCTGTTGTGATGCCAGTGACCCAAATAAATTACAGATATCAAGTGAATATATATTAAAAGCACAGTAAATCCCTTAATATGATTAATCTAATTATTCATTTTCAACACAACTGTTAATCTATTTTTTATGTACTTTAAAAAGATAATTTAAATATAGACTGATTTCTACCAGTCACACTTACTGCACACAATAGTACCTGTTTTAGCTCCACCCTCATCAGCTCTAATGGTTGCAGTTTTGGTTCAGTGTGTGTGGGTGTGTGTTGGTGCAAAGGAGGCTGGACTCTGTGTTCAGTGCCCTGCTGTACCTGTCTCTCATGGAGGTGGACTAACACTCCCTAAGCAGGCAGCCAGGCAGCGGAGCGCTGTGGAGCAGCAGGGGTAGATATCCTCATATCTGACCACTCTCTGCTTCTGCTTCCTCTTCTCTTTCCCACCACCATCCCTCTGCTGGGTCACATCTTTCTCAAGATTTTTTTTTTCTCTATTCCACTCTCACTTCCCTCTTCTGCTTTCTTTGTGTTTGCTACGTGGAGATCTAAAGTCCCTGAGCTGCAACTTTCTGTGGCTTCAGATGGAATGAGGATATTTGAGGATATCATTAATTATATCTCTGAATGTGTTTGACATTTAAAGGATTGCCTTAAGCTTTGTTTGCTTGACTCGTTAAGTATCTATTGTGCCGTTGTTGGGTCACTTTCAGACACTTAGATTTTTAAGCATTAGTGTTGTCGTTGATCCTGTTCTGCTGATATGTGCAAGCGTCTGTCCACACTGCTAATCGATTGTCTCCACGTGTCCAAGTGTGCACAAAGTAAAGATAGCGCCTTCCTTTGGCCTGTTTCTCATAGTACACCAGTTTAGGATATCTCAGAATAACAGCCAGCTAAAGATTTGTAGGGTTTCCTTCTCTTACATATGTTGAATCAATATGTGGTATTGTTTATTCTCATGTTTTCTTTTTAATATTAATCAACAGAACTCCAACAAAAAGATATGAGCTAATTCATTAATTAGGTTATCTGTTTAAATGTTGAGTCCAACAGAGCTTTGCCTTAATGACAGTGGCTGGGTGTTGTTACATTAGTTTCCAAAGCATGAGTATCTCTTTTAAAAACCAGAATTATTTCCAAATGGCTATTTTAGGATAAATGTTTAGTAACATTTTGTCAAACAACTGGGCAGCATGTAGAAACAGGTGGGGGAGGGGTGGGCGCTCTGTTACTAAGCTCCATACACTTGGCGATAACTCTGGTCAGCAGTTTAGCTATTTTAACGGCCTTAATTTTAAAAAGCTTGGTGTACATTAATCCCTCCAACATTCTCCTGCACACCATGAACAAGTGAGTGATTTGTTCTTTTGTACGATTATGTTAAAAATTAATCAGTTATCAGAGTTTTAATCATACCACAAATGTTTTTACATTACCAGTCAAAAGTTTGGACACATCTTGTCATTAAATAGTTTGGCTTCATTTGTATTATTTCTTATGGAAAGGTTTAAGGCACTGGTGGAAAGCCATTTCAGGAGACAGCTGCTTAGAACTCACGTGTTATCAGCAGAATTTGAAACAAATAGGGGCATTTTTAAAGAATCTAACATATAACAGATAGAGTGGTACAGTAGAGAACTAATAAAAAGTAAAGATATTTAAGGTGTGTTCAATACCTTTCACCAATTAATACTTTATTACTTCCTTTTAGGAGTAATAAAGCATCTTTGAATGAGCTGAAACTTTTCAGTGGTAGTCTATAAACAGGAAATGTGTATTTTCATCTGTTACCAATCTACATTTTTAAAATTATTTACCTTAAAGCCCATAAAATCTCCCCGTCCTCTCATAAAAAAATCAGT
Organism: Cyprinodon variegatus; assembly: GCF_000732505.1. Taxonomy (NCBI): domain Eukaryota; kingdom Metazoa; phylum Chordata; class Actinopteri; order Cyprinodontiformes; family Cyprinodontidae; genus Cyprinodon; species Cyprinodon variegatus. Next base: position 186,414 of record NW_015150922.1, on the reverse strand, counting down.
CTTCAGTAACATTGTTAATATGCAGAGAATCAGGTGCTTCTATCAATCATACACATGAGGTAATGGTCAATCTCCTTAGCAATAACTAGAACACTAACTTCCTTCACATTTAAGTTCACAACCTTTGACCAGGTGAACTCTGAGACTGGGCTCTGATTATGTTTAACCTGACCAGTTCCACCTCCAAGATGAGGATCAGAGCTGAGAAATCACACTCAGTTGATCATAACTTTCCATGAGAGTCATCATCTGTAAATCTTTATATCCTCTGGATAAAAGGCTGTGATTTGCGTTCACTGGGGTTAATTATCTACTCGGTTCTGGCCTTGGGTTTCCTCCTTGGCTCTTTCACTCACAAGGACAATTTGATATAACGGATACCAAGTGGGATATTTTTCTCTTAATTTCCCTTTTTATTTTACATTATGCCTGGATGTCTTTACTTGTTTTAAAATAGTAAATATACAAACTGCTCCTAAAAGAATTTATTACCACAGTAATACGAATGTATTCTATATAATATACTTATCAGTATTTGGATTTGTTAGCTGTGATTTAAAGAAATCTTGCATGAATAAAGCTGCACCATGAGTTAGTTTTTGAGTTTTAAAATTTGATTAGATAGCCAGTTCTTGCAATGATTCATTTGTGTCTAAGATTTAGTTTCCTTACTATGACTATCTGTCCTCTCAAAAACTAGAAATGTGTGCAAACAACTTTTATCTAAATCTGACTTCTCACTATTATTATATTTTCCACTCAATCGCGATAATTAGGAAGCTTTGAGATAAGCTTAAACAGGAAGCACTACATTTCTACCAACAAAACAGTTGTACAGAAAAAAACAACTGATTAGTGTGTTCCACAGATGCCCAGCTTTTCAGTGTCACATACGTTTGTTTTCTTGTTGAGCAGAACTCCCTTTGTGATGAAATAGAGAGAAAAGTGTGGAAAAGACGGTTGTGTCGTGTTAGCAACTCACATCTTGTAAAGTGTACTGGGGTGGCAGATGAATAGTGACTGTTAAAGAGAAAATTACTGAGATATTGATATGTAGCAAGCTTTTTGAAAGGCGCTATTTTGAGTCAGCCTTGAAAGTTATTTGTGAGAAAGTAACTTTGTCGCAGCCTTCTGTTCCAAAAAAAAAATCAAAATTTCCAACAAAGGCCGTGGGTGGTAATAGGTGGTTTTTGCATCTGTACACACTTTAGACTTGATTTCTTTATTGCAAAAGCAGAGACAAAATAATTACTAAAAAATGTCTTGCAACATAGTCGAAATGAAAAATCGTGTCAATTTAATGTTTGAAGGTCTAAAAAAGTGGTAAAAAATAATTTACAAAATCTCCCGTCCATGCCAGACTTTTACCAAACAACTGACCCCCACCCAGCACCCAGTGTGTTCTTAATCAGTCAAATTACTGGGAGGATCTACTAATTAACAATGTAATCTAAACTACTTCAAATATAAAAACATAATCACAAATTTGGGTTCTAAATTAACTTAAATATATTAAAACTACCCAGGAAAGAAAACTAAATTACAAAAAACTACAAAAAAATTGCATAAATGGCCACAACAAACTTTATACACATATTTGCACCATATCTTTCCTTTTTCAATAATCTTGAATAAAATTAAAAGGGTTTATGCTAGCAACAGTTGAAGTTTTTGCTTCACATGGGGTTTACAGATGGTAGATTTTTAATTCAAACTAATGTTTTGTAAACTGATTCCTCCTGGGAGTTACTCTGCAGTAACTCTAAGCCCTCCTGCCTTGGAGGAACGGCCAAATGAACAGGTGGATGAGTAGAAGAGCTGGATGTTGGGTCAGGTCAAATGAGTGAGCATGTTACCATGGCTCCTTGGCTTTGAGTTTTTACCACTGTTGATAGATTCACTCGTCTCCATCAAAGTCAAGGGCATTTCACCTGCCTGACTGAGAAACTCAACTCTTTTAACGCTCTCCTAGTACTCCTGCAGTAACTATCACACAGGAGTTTGGATGCTTTGATTGGCTGTTTCAGATATGTGTGCTGCAAGGAGATTTGGGGATTTAACAAGCTGTGGATTTTTCCGTTCTCAATGCTGGCAGTGTTGGAAAATAAGAAAGTAAGAGGTTTACGCTTGGGAAGCCGATTTCTGATTGTTCTCAGTTGCTCTTTTAGGGCTGTGCCTCTTAATGAAAGGACACACACAGAGAAATACACACAGTGAAACTGCACCCACATGTGTGCCGCATTCATATTGATAAGAGGGTTAAAAGTCCAGCAGCATCATGTAGTGTTTTCTTGTGTGCAACAAGTTAATATGTAATATTAGAGTTTTGTGGAACCGTATGGCGTTGCATTTCATCCATAATACCTTTCTTTACTGTAGCCTTTCCAGTTATTTCTAATACAGGCACATATGTGTCCCACACACACCCAAACCCATCCACACACCGAGCATGTGACCAAGTCATACTCGGTGAACCTTGAACTGCTGTTTTCATGGTTTACAGCCCTTCGTTCTCTCTGATAGGGGTCATAGGTCATCAGAGGGACTCAACAAAACAAGGCTGTAAAACCACTGATAGGGGAAGGAGCCCTTAGGATTTATAGGTGCTGTGTTTTTACTCGTGCTCAAGTCACATAACGTGTCTCCGCCTCTTTGATGACTGTTCATACACATCAATAGGTAATTGTTTTCTGAAACTCATAGTGTCATTGCGCAAAGGGCGATATATTCCAACCGTCTACAGTAGGTTGTTTTATTTGTATAAAGCAAATGAATTGAAAGTTGAGTGGAAGGAAAAAAGAAATTGGCAAGCAAAGAAACAAAAGGGACCAACATTAGCACAGCCTTTGGTTTTTGGTTTAACGGGTGAAGAGCTTTAAAGGGGGTCATAGAATGCACAACCGAGTTTACATCATCATAGATGAATAACGATAGTTTAGTGGGGGTTGCACTGTAGTCGACCAAAATCCTGGACGACTTTGAAGTTCCCCTCGGACATTTTTTTAGGTATGAGAAGTAGGACATGTCCAGGAAAAAGGACGTCTTGTCACCCTACCATATCAACAATTTGATGTTTCAGTGAGTGAGTGCTTGTTTCTATGATGGGTCTTTGTTCAGCAGCTTTGCTTGTTGTAAACCAACAAATCAGCTCACATCTAAATATTCATGAGCATACCATAAAAAGAAGAAAAGCTGTCATTTCATTCTAGGGCTTTTAACCAGGCTTGCATTAGGGCTAAGTGCGCCAATTTCAGCCCAACCAATGTTACACACCCTATTTAGAGACTTTAAGGATCAGCAGAAATACCAGATATAATAATTCTATGACCCATTTAAGAGCATAACACAGATGTTTTCAGGACATGTACTACAGCTGTTCAATGTCTTGTATTTAGAAATATTTGATCCAGAAGTATCAGGCACATGCTAGCTGGGCTAAGGAGAAAGGGATCGAAATGTTGCTCAGTACCCCAAAAACTTAGTTATTCAAGTTAGTGATGGTTTGTGGAGCCATACTATCTGCTAGTGATCATTCACAAATTCTGCAAAATAAATGTATTAATATGCATCTGTATTCTTGTTCTTGTTTTGCCTCGTCTCTTTTTCCTATTTGCTTTCACCCCACTTTAAATAAAATCTAAATGCTTGTTCTTTCTATCTGTCTCCAGGCCAAAAATCTGATTGGATGGTTTTCTCAGAATGACAGCGGAAGATCCCATTTCCTCATCAAACATGAGCAACAACTCTGCCCCCTCCAAACCCTCCAAACCGTCTGGTGCCTCTCACCATGCACTCCAAGGACAGATCACACTCCCAGAGGGAGTTGCAGGAGCTCCCAATGAGGCCGCTCTGCTGTCTTTGATGGAACGCACTGGCTACAGCATGGTCCAAGAAAACGGTCAGCGCAAATACGGGCCCCCTCCAGGTTGGAGTGGTCCGTCTCCTCCTCGAGGATGTGAAATCTTTGTTGGCAAAATCCCACGAGATGTTTATGAGGACGAATTGGTTCCAGTATTTGAGTCCGTGGGCCGCATCTATGAGATGCGTTTGATGATGGACTTTGATGGGAAAAACAGAGGGTACGCATTTGTTATGTACACAGAAAAACATGAAGCCAAGAGGGCAGTGCGGGAGCTCAATAACTATGAAGTGCGGCCTGGCCGGCTGCTGGGGGTCTGCTCCTCAGTGGACAACTGCCGTCTCTTCATTGGTGGGATTCCCAAAACAAAGAAGCGTGAAGAGATCCTAGAGGAAGTCTCCAAAGTAACAGAGGGTGTATTAGACGTGATAGTTTATGCCAGTGCTGCTGACAAGATGAAGAACCGTGGCTTTGCCTTTGTTGAGTATGAATCACATCGAGCAGCCGCCATGGCTCGCAGGAAGTTGATGCCAGGAAGAATTCAGCTGTGGGGCCACCAGATCGCAGTAGACTGGGCTGAGCCAGAGATTGATGTAGATGAAGATGTGATGGAGACAGTAAAGATACTCTACGTTAGGAATCTAATGATGGAGACCAGTGAGGAGGCAATCAGAAAGGTAGGCAATACATTTTTTGTCATAAGTAATCTTTCTTTAGGGGGATGGGGAGTCAATGACAAAAAATCACCCTTTCTTTCTTTAATTTACTAGATTTTCAGCCAGTGGAACCCTGGATGTGTGGAACGTGTAAAGAAAATCCGTGACTATGCTTTTGTCCACTTTACATCCCGAGATGATGCTGTTCTGGCCATGGACCACCTCAATGGCACAGAGATTGAAGGGTCCTGCATCGAAGTGACGCTTGCCAAGCCAGTAGATAAAGAGCAGTACTCGCGTCAGAAAGCCTCTAAAGGAGGCGCGTCTGCCACACCAGAGGCTACCCAGCAAAACTACGTCTACCAGTGTGACCCCTACACGCTGGCTTACTACGGTTACCCTTACAGCACCCTAATTGGACCGAACAGGGAATACTTTGTTAAAGGTTGGTTATTTTCAATGCTTTTTTAAATGTTCAAAACAACTAAAATTGTTATTAATTAATCATTGATCACTATTTTGAAAAACGTTTGGCTAATTGTTTGTTGCTCAAAATCTGAGACCTTTTGTTCAAGGCAAAAACAAAACAAGTTGATGGACCAATTAATGCTAATCCCATTACCTGAAATGATTGACTGAGTGTGGTCTTGGGTGAAAGCAGGACAATCTTTTTGACTATCAACAATCATTGTGTTTTGGTTTTCTCTCCAAAGGATCCACAATGATACAGAACAATGGTAATCCCTTACATCCATATTCCTACTTACAACTCAAATGAACATTAGTTTTCCTGCCATTACATTTTCTAACACCATTCTTTTCCTGCTTTCCTGTCTACTCCCATTTCATGCTGGATTATTATAGGGTTCCCGCCAAAGCTCCGAACACCTCAGAATACAATTTCTTTGTGTTTCAGGAAAACAGCCAAATTCAACTTTAATGCTTGTCAACCATTTCCTAAGCCAGATCGCCCGGTCACTTCTGAAAGAAAATATCATATGATAGAAAGCAGTTGCTATTGGAATGGTCGTAATTGGATTTATCTGCTGTTTTTTAAGTGAGATTCCTTGAAAAGGTTAAAGGCAGTTATTGTTTTATCATGTGGATATCTTTTTTGGTATGAAGTCTGACAATTTTGTTCCTGGCTAAAGCTAATGATTAGCCTGAGAGGGACCGAAACCAATCTCTTAAAAATCCCCAATCTCATAGTGACTTATGTTAAGCCTTCAATAACCCTAAATTGGTGTTGTATTGTAATAAACATAAACTTCTAATTATTTGCTCAAGAAATAGAGTCAGAAGGTGGTGCCCTATCAGTGTGTGTAAATGAGTGTGTAAAACAGGCACTAAAAAATTTATATTTAATTGTTTAAATAAGAGGAACTGTAGATAAAATACAGCAAAATGTGTATTTCAATTACTAGCGTTTACTGATACCGACATTTTTTTCCGACAGTCCCCTTGAGTGGTAATGTTTCACACAGGCAGATCCTTGGTGGAACGCCATCTACTGTCAAACTTTTCTTTGTAAATAAGTCTTATATTTAAGGTAAATTACCTTTACAATGCATATACAACAATGGTTTAAAGATAAATAAAATAACATTTGCGTAAACTGTTGCAAAACTTTTCAAACAGTTTTTTTTCCCTTTTTTTGGTAACGGCCCCACTCAGATTAGTCCTTGGCTTTAGCCTCAAGGAGCGAGTATTTGGCTAATAAATTATGAGTTATCTACCACATTTAAGATACTGACTGCCTGCAACATTTTTAAGAGTCTTCTACACAAATGCTAAATCTCTTAAGTGGAGCTTCCAAAGACGTTCTGAACCCAACGTAAAATCTTCCTGCCCTACTAAAGTTCTCTAAATTGAAGCCTAAAACCCCTGTCATCATATTATACTGTAACTGTATTTTAAGCAGGTACTGTGCGAGGGCGTGGTCGTGCTGCTGCAGGTAATCGTACCCCTGGACCTCGAGGGTCTTACCTAGGGGGTTATTCTGCCGGTCGTGGCATCTACAGTCGCTACCATGAGGGCAAGACCAAGCAGTCCGAAAAGCCCTATGAACTGATGTCCAGTCTGGAGCTTGCTGCCTCCGTCAACCCAGTTGGCATCAAACCAGGCACAAGTCAGTGAGACAGACGTTCTCATTCCTGTCCTCGCCCCTTTTCCAACCCTTTACCAAACCTCTTTCCTGTTTGGTTTAAAGAACCTTTCCCAAATCAGCATGATAGCCGTTACTGGATGGTCATGTATAAAAAATCTTGAACGATAACACATATCATCCACCCTTCTGAGCATGACCAGATAGTAGCTGCTTTACTTCAGTTCTCTTTCTATCCTTCATCAGAAAATTGTGTTGTGTGGTGTTCAGACCGATAACAGTGCTGTGCTAAGGGAAAACAATAGGATTCAATAGTCAGCAGTTGTTTTAATCATTTAGGGAATTCCATCAATGCAAATCAGTGATGCATTCATCGGTTTACTGGATCAGAAAGAATACCCTAATCAGGGCAATCACAACTAGCTTTTCAACTCAAGGTTTATTGAATTAGTTTTACCAAATGGCATCATAGCCAGTATTGAAACTAATATTTATTTTGTTATTAACTTTTTGAATAGCCTGTATTTTCCTCACAGCACTTTTATCTGTTTGAACAGGGTTGTACTCACTGAATATTCTTCCACAATTATAATCCATGCATTCACTCAGTTCCGATTTTGACTTTTTTTAAACCCAGAAGAATTGAAATGAATAAAACGGATGATTAAAAAAAAAAGCTTCACAAATTTGATCACTTTCCGATTTTTTTTTGTTTTGTTTTTTTGCTATTTCAATACTTAAAGTCAAAATGGAGCTGAAATGCAAAACTAATATTCAAATTAAAGGTTCCAACTAATCAACATAAAGACAATGCCAGTGTTTGGAAAAGTTGATCATCATTAATAATAAGCTCTGATCAAGATATGAATGGCATGCTAGCCAAGATGTGAAAAACTTGTTTGCACAGAGTTATTGTTTGTGGGAGAGTTTTTCTACTTTGTTTCCTGCTAGTAAGAAGAAGGAAGTGCAACGATGGTAAAGATCTGAAGAAATTCAACTCATAAAGGAACATAAAATCACAATGGAAAAAAAACAATAGCTCTGTTGGTCCACATTACAAAATATAGTTGCATAAAAAAATCAGACATTGTAGAATAATTTATTTTTGTTTGATTTAGTCCTGAGAAACAGCTTAACCAGGTTTCCAGTATATACAACCAGTCGGGCATTTGTCATACTTTTAGATATAACCACTTTTGTGAACTTAAGAATGTAAGCATTTTACTGCTCTTTAGTACAAGTGGAGTAAACATATTTATCCAGTAATCCGTTTAATAAACAACCAAAGCTAATCTGAAGGAGCCAGAGCTAAAGCCATGAAGGCAGCTTTTTGTTAAGTAGTGGGATAGTGGTTAATTATTGGTTTGCTGCATCAGTGTATTTAAACATGAAGGATGTTCACGGTATACTAATCTTTTCAATTTTGACTCTACATATTATAATTACCTTGCCTGCAATAACAAATTAGATCATGTGAGATTTGAGACTGTTTGTCTAAAACCAAAATAAAATAAATAAGTTAAAACAAGATATTTACACCACTGTTTAAAAATACTTTACTTTTTAATTTATGACTAAATTAGATATTTTTTCTCCTTGTATTTATGTCATTGAGGATTACAAAATGTATTATTTTTTTAATTTGCTAAAACATCACATGATATGATAATGAGATACTTTTTGTTTTATTATTTAAATCAGATGCTCCTATACAGTAAGAGCAGCTTATCTTTAGACATACAGTATTAGGAAAGCCCAGAGTAGCATGTCCTGGTTCATTGGCTTCACATCAGTGAGTTAAATGGAGGCTGACCAGGGGTTGCACGTATTTTAACCTACCTTTTTTTTTCTTCTGTGACATTTTGTGGTACTGGTGTGATTTACAAAATAGATATCATGACTTCAAGCAACATCTCAAAACAATAACCAGATTGTTAAAGTACGGGCAACACTGAACGTTAGGAGGACCAAATCAGTACAGAGTCACCTTATATGACTATACTTAAAAAAAGACAAAAATCCAGCTGCTCATGATAAAATAAGGCTATCTACTCCAAGCGTCTGTCCTGATAATGTGTTCTGATAGACCGTTAGAGCCTAAATAGAATCTCATCCCCGGGTGCGATAAGCTGACAAAAAATACATGACCCCATCTACTGGTAGTGCCTCTGAACTACCACAAAGCCAGATCGTGACCATTGTAGTAGCTAATAACTAAGACTTGACCAAGCAGACTGCCTCTTTAAAAAAAAAAAAAAAACAGCTCTGCTTGGTCATAGACCAACCCAACCGACTCCTATTTCAAGTTCAAGTGAGTCCTCCCTTGCCTGTTCTCTAGGAGTAGAAGTGCTGTTACAGGAACTTGGACTTCAGCGAAGTATAGTCGATTATTTACTTTACATATTAATAAAATCTCTTATACAGACTAGATTTGCAACACAAACATTCAAGGTAATTATCACAAATAACATGTGGTCCCTAAATAATACTAAATCTTCAGAATAAGGCGAAGGCTAATACTACCACTATGAGCAAAGACCTGTACTCATGTGGCTATAACCTTTGCAGTGACATCAGAATCCTTCCTGAGCTTTAGCTCCAGCTTTAGGGTACTCCAATGGTCATTCTGTATTCCCAGCACAGCTTGAGTTTTATCCCTCTTGGAATCAAACATCTTGCACCTTTTTACATTTGATCTTGGAGTTTTCTTTTGTTCACAACCATGTTGGGAGTTTCACACTTACTGCCTGCATTACTTTGGCTTGCTGAGTAATTTTACACATGCGTAGTGACATAATCCCAGTCCTATGAGGTTATATTACCGTAATTATACACAGAAAGGCTATATTTACAAGTTTTTTATTTTTACAAAAATTGAGCAAAAAAGAAGCTTAAAAGACAAAAAGAACAAATACTATACCAGCAAGACACCCACATTTATCATAAAAACGTTGTATGGAACCAAAGTGAGTTATTTGTGTTTATAAAAATGTAAAAAAAAAAATATAAAATATCGTCACTGACTATTGTCAGTGGCTTGAAAACAGTGAATATTCTGTTTTGGTGCTGACCTAAAGCCCTGATCTCCGTCTGGAGCTAAAAAGATGTGTGTGAGCAAGGTGGCACTCAAACATGATTCAGTTACAGCGGTTCTGTCAAGAGGAATAGGCCAAAATTATAGCAAACCAAAATAAAAAAGGTAAATGGGGTAAAGCATTAAAAAAATATATTCAATATTTACTACTTAAAAATTAAGAAAATCGATTATGTTAATCCTCGGTGACCTTAAACATAAATACCGGTAGTTTGGTCCAACTAAATTACAAAATGGGGGAGAAAAAAAAAGGATTATGGCTTTTTATAGAGTGTATTTTAACTTAAGTTTAAGCTGAATGTTATTTTAAAGGCAAAAATTAAATTACAGTGTTTTAACAAAAAAAGGTACATTCCTCAAAATTAAAGCTTTTATTCCACTTATAGTGCAGCAATATTACTGCTGCACATCATCATGTTTTTGCCAATTTTTTAAGAGGTGGACGTTGGTAATAATAGATTTGAAAGATTTTAACAGAGTTACTATAATTGTTTTAAGTGAGAGTCCAAACAATTATTAAGAGTTTTCTGCTGCTCCTAGTAAATTGTTGCCTTTCTTTTTGAATGGCACAAAGAAGAATTTTGAATAATGATCAGAAAAACAAACACTGGTACTATTTTTATGTTCTCCAAAACTAAGCTCTTTTCTCATTAGATTTTACTTTACTTATTGCTTTTAATGTCATGTATTTGACTAATGCATATCAGGTCTCTAAAGTAGACATAACTGAGTGAGATGTGAAGGTCAGCCCTTTAGCCTCTTTGGATGTGGACTTATAGAGTTAGCATCAGATTAAGTCTTTTTTGTATTTAAAAACAATGACTGATGTTGTGTTTTTAAAGAGGTGCAGGTATGTGTGTGGGCAGTAAGGGGCTTAATACATAGCTGAACCACGTCATAATCCAAATCACACCCTGATGGCAGTTTGTGTAACTTAATTTTCCCTCTTGCTTCACTCTTATCCTTCTCCCCCTCGTTTTCCCCTGTTTTCACGTTCTTCATATCCCCTGCCATTCTAAGCATGATTGCATGCATGGTTAAGCATGGGTAAATGTATGTGGCCTACTCTGTCGGGGCCAGGTCTGTTATCCAGGCTTTTATTTTTGCATTTCTTTGTGCACAGTGGCATTGCCAGGTCTGGGTGCCCAGTACCAAGTGTTCAGCGCTGCTCCTACAGCCAAAGTGATGGAGGAGGGAAAAGTGCACACAGTGGAGCATCTTATGAACCCTCTGACCATGCAGCACCCTGAACACAGCGCTCCCACTGCTGCTGCTGCCACCGTCCTGCCTGCAGTGTCCACTCCTCCACCCTTCCAGGTGCGTCTTATTTTATAGCATCCAAATTAATTAGTGTTACTGTTAAACTGCCTTTAAAACCCCCTCATCCCAAATACATAATGTAAAATTTCAAGACCTTTGAGTTTTTTTATCTTTTGTTTCAATTAAGGTTATAAAATTAAAGTCAAAACAATGATTTTTGATAATCTATTTATTTATGCACTTTTCCAAATCTAAATCAAATTTACCCTTTCAGGGCCGTCCAATCACTCCCGTCTATGCCATGCCCCACAACGTCCAGCGCATCCCAGCAGCCACCAGTCTATATGGAGGGTATGTTCCCATTGCCAACTACGCTGCCAACACAGCCGCTCTGGCCGCCCTGCAGAAAAATGCCGCCATGGCAGCCACGGCGTATGGAGGTTACGCCAGCTACGCTGTACCCCAAGCCTTTCCTGCTGCTGCCTTCCCACTGCCCATCCACGACATCTACCAGTCGTACTGATGTTTAGGCTCAGATCGAGTCATCTGGTGACTGAATCTCTACAGCGTTTGCCTGCAATTCAAAAAAACCATCACTTGAACTTGAGCTCTAATGGAATTCGTAGCAAATATGATGACTGCAGATAGGGACAGAATGGCGGCCTGGTATCTTCTATTAGTCCCTCTCATCCTCTGTATATCTTATGGCTAGAAAGGGGGCCAGCATCACATTTTTTCCCTCCCTGAAATATTTTAAACAAACCCAGCTTCCTCTGCAACAGTAACCAGTAATGTTCAGTCTTCTTGGTTTCCTCTGAACACTTTGTAGATGTTGCAGCAGGAACATCTATGGTACTTTTAAAGTATTTATGAAGAAAAAACACCTTATTCATGCTTTATTCCTTATCTCTCTCTTTATATTTTATCTTTTTCTTTTTTTTCATCTAGAAAAGATTTTCACATTTTATAAAACAAAGAAAAAAAGAATATGGAAAGAAGGAAAATGTAACCAGGAGCTACTGATAAGAGAGTACCACCGCCTTTGGGTGTAGTTATTTTTGAAGCTGTTTTTTTTTTTCTATTAATATTATAGTATTCTAGCCAATTTTACATGCTGTAGGTGATGCTGTCTGTCCATGCTGGTTGAATGTGCATTGCTTTAGATGTGCCCACTTGGTACTTTTTGGTGTAGTTGTTTTTGTGTGTTTTAGTTGTTTTAAGTGAAGATTTTAGTTTTTTTTTTTTTTAGTTCATCGATTCTTTTTATCCCTAGTTATGCTATTGTGAAACATGTGTCTTAATGCTGACACACTATAAAAACTGCTGGGTTAAAAAAATCTGAGAGGTGCATTGCTGACCAAGCTATGGTTTAGTTATACATAAACCAATCCAGGTAAAACATATACTGTAATGTTTCTACCAAACTGAGGATTTTTTTTTTTGTTTAGTTCCACATAAAATTAATTTAAAATGGTTAAAAAATTCAAGTGAATAAAAAAAGACAAAAGGTTTATCGTATATTATTAGAATCGTAGCAACAAATAATCTATTTTAGTCCTACTAATTGGGCACTATGAAATAAATGAAAAATATTATTTCAGTGCATCTTTGATTAAAATAAAAAAATGTATATAATGATTACATTTAAATATTTTTAATAAAACTATTAAGAAACATAACAGCAAAAGTAAAAAAAAAATTTTTTAGCCCGTTTATATTACCTTTGTAACCCATTCGTTGGTCAAAACAACAGTTAGCACTAACGTACGTACATAGCAGGCTATCAAATTTATCTGGAAATAAATACTCTTTTATTCTCATAATAGTTATTACCAAAACCCAACATAAATTTACTATCTAATTATTTATGTTTGACTTTGTGGAAGAGGTTTGGTGAAATCGGATTTATTTGTTTGATAGTTTAAAATGGTTTTCTTCAAACTGAGTCACATTTCTTGACCAGGGGCTGTTTGGCTGAAACTAGCACTGTCCCAAAAACAAAAAAAACAACAACAAAAAAACGCAACAATGTTTGGAGTAAATAAAATAACCCTGCAGTTTTTTTATGGTGTGTGAAGCTTTTAGAGATGAGAACCTGAAAAGCATGGAAATGAAGAGAAAACTGGAACACATGTGCCTTTAGATGTTCCTCATCATTATAAACTGTATCAATAGGGGACTAAGACTGAATAGATGTTGTTTTTCTTCATTTAAGTATATTTTATTGTTGTTTTTTTATGCTTGAATCTTAAAAGGTGAACAAATGTTTTTTTTTTTCTTAATTGCTTAACCAGTTCCCATTGTTGCCAACCAAATCCTAACACACTCCAGTCTGATGACTTCAGAGAGACTCTTTGCACTTGACTACAGTGCCTTACATCTCCGTACAAAACGTGCCTTTAGTATCAAAACAGGGCTGTAAAGCTGACACCAGAAGTAACAGACACACATTCTTTGCACGGTACCTGAGTCTTTTTTCTATTTGTATTTCTAGCGAACTGTATTTTTATTATTACGGTATCATAGTGAGGTGAGTGGATTGGAGTCTCTGGGGTCAGATGTCTGAATGCCTCTGCAGTAACACTCCTGTCTCCCTCTTTGTTTCTCCTCCTCCAAACCATGCTAGACCAAGGTGCACTTAAACATATTTATAACTGGCATGGTAAAGCCAGCATGAAATGAAGAGATATTAAATACAAAGCGTGAAGTCACGAGCGGACACGACTACTTTGGTTATTTGTTTTCCAGTGTTTTTATTAATGTGTGAGTTTTACTTTGCCGACACAAAAGAAGCCTTTGAGATCTGTATTTGGGCACTTGTAAAACTTCAAGGTCTATTTGCAAGAAGTACAAAACTGGAGCAATACCTCACTCTTAAATATGCAAGTAGGCATGCAATGTGCTGGTTGTAGTCAAACTTCTAAACTACGATAAGCAGCTGCTACTCAGAAAGTCACTCCCAGTGACATTACATGAACAGCAGAGAAAATAAGTACTGAACATGTTAAAACTGTGTCAGCAGGTACGACCCATGTAACCAACAATTAAATAAGACTTCAAACAAGTTTAGTAATGTAAACTACAACGAAACGCCTCTGGGAATAAATATTGTACAATCCTTGTAGAGATTACTCCTCACTTAGATATGTCTTTTTTTGGCTTTGTTAGTTTCCATTGCCATTCCTTGTGCAACCGTTCCTAATTTCGTTTGACCAGGCTAAATTAATATTATATTACTGAATTTGCTAAATCATTAAATTTAAGAAGCTGTCTTTGATTTATTTTTTATATATTCTTATTATTTGTTTGTGTCAAAAATCATACAAGCAGCAGATGTAGAACATAATTCCTGAATTAAGGCCCCAACAGTGCTCTCTGGACACTGTAGAGATTTAGCAACATGTCTGCTACCAATGCCATCAGTATTTTTGGTAGCAGTAACGCTCCAGAGCTTTTGGAGGAGTGTTTTGTGCTTACCCATCATGAAATGCTTCTTTTGGCATTATCTTCTTAAGAGAAACCTTTTAAGACAACAATCGGGCAAACCACCCATCGCCATTTTTTCAACAATAAAGAGCAATGTTGCTTTAAAATTACTTACTGATTACCACTGTTTTCTTGGCTAGCTATATAATTTTTTATCTTTATTTAAATTATATCACAGTAGTCGCCATTCAAAATTTCTTCACTTTCCTTATTAATAAATATTCAGAAATATTCTTTCTGTCATGATTTGTGGACAATAAAATCTAAAGAGAAACATTATGTTCTAGTAGGACCCTATAATTCAGTAAAAGGGTGGAGTCAGAGTAAGAAAAAGAAAAATGCACGCCCATGAGACAGCCAGTGGCTGGAAGCTGGAGGGGATTTTGCTGCCATTCGGCTGGCTTTTGACTGGGAAGGGCCATTTTGAACTGTAATATGTTCAATATTAATTCCCCTAGAATCAGTCTGCTGTCTTTGCACAACTTGGGTTGCTTACGGTTAATGTTGTGAATTTGTATTAAAAGGCCAGCTGAAATTATTTTGACATGTTCAATTCTTATTTTCCCAACTGTATATCAAGTTGTTTTTTTTTAATACAGGCTTATATATTTGGTCCAGTATCAATTCCTTTTTTTTTTCTTTTGCAATTTTCCATTTGGAATATTCTTTTTTTTTTATCACTTTCTCACATTTTGATAACCAGCCACAAAACCTGAATATGGATTTTTATAGCATTGGTGAAATAATTTATTTGCTCAAAGAGTTATAATAAAAAAAGGACCCACATTGTTATGAGCTTTTAAACTCACTTCATGTTGTCCTTTTTTTTGCTACAAGTGAACTGGACTACGCGTAGAGAACTAACTGCTGTTAACTGCTTTAATGATGAAGACAGAAAGTCTGGATATATATTTAATATATGCATTACATTTGTTATGTATGAAGTAAAAAGAAAAGGTATAATATATTAAAAAAACATATTTCTTTACTTATTTACAACTTGAGTAGGGATAAGTCAGAGTAACAATAGTAGAAGAAATATTTTTTTCTCTGTCTTTGTATTACTTTTTTGCCAAAATAAGTAGTAGTGTTTGCTTTTAACATTTATTGTATCTTTCTAATCTGTAACAAAACGTACTTGGTGTTATGAGTGGGAACACAAAGAACCTTGAAGTTCAGCTACATTTTAGCAGTCTCAGCAAGGATTAAAAGCTGGCTCGTGAAAGTGTTATAGCCCTGGCACTTTGAGGCTGGTCATGTTGCAACTGTGCATGTGAGCCTTGTCCTGAGAGTCCAACAATGATTTAACTGCATTTGGAATTCACGAAAAGACAAAAAACTAAATAAATACATAAATAAATAAAGTGTCAGTGGAGGGCAGCCGACCTTAACATAGGTGTAACCTTTTAACTCCTTCTAGTGTGCCTTATTGCAAAAATGTCTTTGTTAAAGCTTTGTAGACTCATGCAGACTATTTTTCTATCTAGAAGTTTGTTAAAAAGAACTAAGACCTTGTTCTGCATTGTTATATTTATAGAGATAAACAACAAATAAAGTGTTTTTGAAAGAATTCGGGGTCTTTGACAATTATTTTGATTGTGTGCCGTACTTCTCTGTGCCTTGTGCTCGCAAAGTAAAATATCTCCCAGCTGCCTTGGTTTTAAATTAGACAGAAGAAAAGCAAAGCGTGCAATCGGAGAGTCCAAGTCTCCGGAAAGCTTAGGAGCTAGTAACCCATCTCTGACCTCATATATCAGCGATTGTTGAGAAATGTCATGGCCAAGTGGGGAAAAAAACACGAGGTTTGGATAATGTTTCATAAACTCAAGTGCGGCATGTTAACTTTACTCCAGTTACATGTTCTTTACCAGTGAGAGTTTGTGGGAGGATCTGAGTCTATGGTGTGGGACAATGGCATGGGAAGTTCAAGGAGTTCATATTTCTGCACCGTCTTCGCATGTCAAACCAACCAACCTTTTTTGTTCATGATCCATCCGTCCGTCCGTCCATCACCTCACTCACTCACCATAAAGACAGTCTCCAGCTAATTTACTTTGATTCACAAGGTATCTAATTTTTAAAGTAAAGCACACACAAAAACACTTGAATGTATAGTAACAGTAAAGACGAACAAACGTGTTTATTGCCATATATATAGAGAAAGAGAGATTTAGACTTGGAGTGTTCTGCCTTAAAACAACTTCATTCCCCAAGGGCGTACATCATGCATGATTATTATCTTATAAGTGCTTCCTGCTCCAAGGCAGATTATTCAAATTGACAGTATGTGCTATCTGTCATCTGCTAATGACCCATACATTGGGTTCAGGTGCGTTGAACAATTAAATCATTTGGGCCACTGGCTCTTGAGGACTGATTATATTTTCTTCACAGACATCAAACAATCTTTGGAGGCCCAGATACTAATTTGGCTCTGTTAGCCTCTGATACATTCATTTACACTTGAATTAAGTAGTTTTCCTCTCCACTGTCGCTACAAGCATGCTTGGTGTGAGGGACTTTTGAGTCAATGAGTCGATGCAATCAGCTGGTTTTCCTTAGATAGAAAACCAATAAGACGATATGATCTGTCTGAATTGTCTATGTAAAGTGTCTTGAGATGACATGTGTGGTGAATTGGCGCTACATCAAAAAACTAATAAAATCAAGATGAAACCATAGATTAATTCAAGGAATTGTCTCAAAATAACCTTTTCCTTGTGTAACATGATGATAAAATCAATGGGAAAAAAAATCATCTCTTGTACAATTCCCAGACCTCCCAAACATGCCAAGGGAATATGTTTAAATAAAAAAAAATGCTGAAAATGATAGATGAAACTCCTAAGGATCTTATATCCAAATTAAAATTAATTTGAACCTAACAATTGTAGAGTTTCAGTCTGGCTTTAGAGCTTATCATAGCACTGAAACAGCTCTGGTAAAGGTCGCCCAAGATATTCTCATGGCCTCAGATAATGGACTTATATCTTTACTAGATCTCAGTGCTGCATTTGATACAGTTATGAATATTTTGTAGGAATTAAAGGCACAGCACTAGACTGGTTTGAATCTTATTCATCTGATCAATTTCCGTTTGTTCATGTAATGAAAAATCTTCCTCATGCTCAAAGGTTACCTGTGGAGTACCACAGGGATCACTACTTGGACCAATTCTCTTTACTATATATATGCTCCCAATCGGTAGAATTATTAGACAGCATGGGATTAATTTATATTGTTATGCTAATGATACCCAACTATACCTGTCTATAAATCCAGATGAAGCTAACCCGTCACGTAGATTCCAGGCATGTCTGAAGACATAAAAACCTGGATGACTCTTAACTTTCTACTTATTATCATCTTTGGACCAGAGTCTATAAACTTTCTACTTATTATCATCTTTGGACCAGAGTCTATAAAAAAGAAGCTGATTAGTCAGTCACTTCATTTAAATGGGATTAAACTCATTTCAGATAATAAAGTAAAAAAAATCTTGGTGCTATTTTTGATCAGGACCTGTCATCTAAATCCCATACAAAAGAGTTTCTAGAATTTCCTACTTTTATCTGCAGAATATTGCAAAAAGGAGAAATATACTGACCAGGGGTGATGCAGAGAAATTAGTCCATGCATTTGTTACTTCAATGCTGGACTATTGTAATTCTTTAGTATCAGGAAGTCCACAAACTGTAGTTAAAATGCCTTCAGCTGATCCAAAATGTTCTGATGAAAATTAAAGAGAGATCATATCTCTCCTATCCTGGCTTCTCGACATTGGCCTCCTGTTAAATCAAGAATAGAATTTAAAATCCTCCTTATCACATATAAAGCCTTAAATGGTAAAATCATCGAAATGTTTGACTCATAAGGACCATCTTTACATTTGGAAGAGAAAGGAGGAAGCTTGCAAATCTAAAGTTGCAATTAGACCGAATGTGGTTTCTGCTGTAATTTCAGGAAGCAGTTCTTAGAGTTCACCACTGTGCATTTCAGATGCAAGGTGTTTACAAATCAGACCGAATCATCAAATAGGAAGAGCTTGAGCTGCATGAAGCCGATAACCCATCCACTTAAACAAAACTCTGCAAATAGACTGAATTGTTAGTACTTTGTGAGTACATGTTTGTGCAGTTAAAATCATCTTTTGTTACAAAAAGAACAAAAAAATTTGTACTACTTATGTTTTAGATAATTTTTATTCATTATCTAAAGAAATAATATATATAAATTATTGTTTATAATTATATATAGAATTATATATAATTCTATATATAATTTATAATTAAATATAGATAATTTAATTTTTTAGATAATGAAGATAATTTTTTAGGTCATTCAGATGTCAACCATTCCCCCATTTTTTTGTGCTACTTTGGTGCAGATTTGTGCAGGTAAAACTATTGCTCGTGTTTATTTGGTTTTTAAGATAAAATCGTTTTTTAATTTTTGGCTAATGATGTCAGCATCCCAACAAACGTTAGTGATGTGCTTGTTTCCAAATATAGACGTATTACATAACAATATGGTATTCATGTGCTGGCAATAAATATAACAGAGGGTGTATTATCTTAATTAGTGGGTGGAATGATTGTTTCCCAATATTTAGTAGTTCATCAGCCTCACAGATCCTTCAATTTTGATCCGTTGTTATCCCTGACAAAGCCATAGCATTTCCCGTCAGAATCTCGCGATTGGGCTTCACAATAAAAGCATAGGGGAAAGAAAACATTACAGACTTCTGCTGTATTGTTCAGTGAATCCCTTTTGGGTTGTGAAGTGCAGAAAAAATAGCCCTCTTCAGTTTGTCTAAAAGCACTCTGGTCCAATGGTGAAACTGTCAGCCCATAACAAAAATTATTACATCTTAAAAAGCAAAGCAGCAAAACTGAAATGTTTAAAAAATAAATCTGCTTGGTTCAACCAGAGGTGCGTCTGGATGATAGTCGGATTCCTCTGTAGTTTCTTGTATCTAACCGTGCAGCACTGCTTAAACTTAGACTCAACTTTATTTATCTCTTGGTATTACTCCTTCAGGGAAATTCTGGTTCCAGGAGCTTATTAAGGGGACATAGAGTTAAAGCAAGATGCCATTAAAGATAAAAATACAACAGACAATATAAAACAAGTGCAATAGTACAAAAAAGTATAAAATTAAAAAGAAAAAAGTTTTACTGTCCTGGAATATGTTTCCCTTAGATATCAAAATATCTGCACAGTAGAGAGCTAAGGGAAGACTACAATGTAGTTGACTTGGGTTATTGCACTTGCACTGCAGAGATGTACTAACCATATAAATAAGTGAAAATTATACAGACTACACAGTAGTTGACTTTGATTATTGCACTTGTAAGAGCAGATGAGGCTGTAATGAGTTCAACTAAAATCAATAAACAAAAGGAATGCATAGGCCTTGGGTTCTTCCAGATGCTTAAGTGTCAGGTGGGTGATGCTATGAATTGCATCGTCTGTACTCTTCTCCTGCCTATCAGCAAACTGGACTGGGTCCAGTTTGGGGTCGACTTCAGATTCCAATATGGATACCATTTCGTAACAACAGAAGTTAAAGCCATGGTCTATAATCGTTGTTTTCTATAGGACGTGGTTTCTTGGGAATGGGAATATTGGTAGATTTTTTTTCCAAAGGGGAAGGATCCAGATGGAAATCTACCGACCTCTGAAACACAGGGCATCATGCTGGGGTTAGCTCTGCAGCAAAGGTCTTCAGGAGAAAACCGGGGATGTCATTCCGGCCTGCAGATTTTTTACATACATGGCTGAAAAGTGACTGCATTGTAAGGGGATTAACTACTAACCTTACTAACCTTGAACAGGGGTCAGTTGTAATTGACAGTAAAAGCTTATTGCAATCCAAAGAATAATCCTGTGTATCAAACCTGAGAAAAAAATCATTAAGTTTGTTTGCTTTACTCAGCTCATCATATGTCATGAGGTTTTATCTATTTGTTGTCATGTTTGTAACAGCTCTCATGGAAGCCCAGAGTTTTTTATGATTCATAGAAGCTAAATTCTGTTCTATGACATCCCTTTGTTTCCTTATTGCCTCCTTTAATGACTGATCAAGCTCCCTTTGAACTGATTTAAACCCTATAATGATTACTAAAAGCCTTTTTTATACAATCCTTTAACTATCTGGTGATGTATGGCTTATTGTTAGGATAGATTGTTATAATCTTTTGATGGCCATAAAATCCACACAGAACTAAATATTCTCTGTGACAGTGTCAGCGGCTTTATCAATACCCAAATCATGAAAAATGTTCAAGTCTGTACAGAGAAATGAGCCTTTCAGTGTCTCTATACGGTCTTTAGACCATACAGTCACTGTCTGGGTTAATCGTTTACTAGCCTTTAAAACTATCTTATAGGTGGGTGCATATAAACAAAACCTTCTTAACTCCTGAATGAAAAGAAGCAGAGAGAATAACATTCTTATATAACCCCCAAACAGGCTTATATGTAGTGGAAGACGAAAGAATAACCACTTTCAAAGATCGCATGTTGCTGGTTAGAAAAAGGGAGTTTTTCCTCTCCACCTCCGCTGAAAGCATGCTTAGTGTGAGGGATTGCATTTGAGTCAATGAGTCGATGCAATCAACTGGTTTTCCTTAGATAGAAAACTTTGAACCAATTTGACTGTATGATCTGGTAAATTGTAAAGGGCCTTCAGATGGCATGTGTTGTGAATTGGCACTATAGAAATAAACTGAACTGAAACTGAATTGAAATAAGAATTTCTTAGTTTGAGCATTTAAGCTTCTATCTTCATCTTATTTTGTTTAAAATAAAACTAAAATATCTGAGGTGTTATTTCAGTGTTATCCAAGCAATAGCAAAGTAATTATAAAAAGCTTTATATGACAAATTAATGAGGAACTTAAACCACAAAAGTAGATATTATTTTTTCATAACTAATACAGTACATTAATATTTTATAATGCTGCCACCTGGTGGTAAATACTCATCATAAAAGCCATGGTTCAGACCAGCCAGTGCAGGTTTTCAGTGGCAGCCATGTTAGTGCTATTAAGCACTGCAGATAACAAATACACATGAAATACCTCTTAGCTTTATGTAAACATAAATTCAGCATGCTACTTGCACTTAAAAGCATGTCATATATTATTAGGCAGTCTTTTGAAAAATCTATTGTGAAACCAAAAAAAAAATAAAGTATATATTCCAATTAGGCTAAAATAATATTTTTTTTTTGAAAAATAGGAGAAAAAAAAATCCTCAACATCCATGGTATATCTTGTTATTGTATGAAATTATGATTGAATAAAATGCATTTGGTAAACAAGAACTCTAAAAGCACAAAACAGAAAATGCAATATGTATGCGGATTGGTTTTACGTTTAACTACAGTTCCCGTGATTCCCTAGAAACAGCTATCAATGCGCGCGCGCAGCTTTTCCTTAGCTTACTGTCGCGTTTGTAGATTTGTAAACAAACCAGCTAAACTCCGCTGTGGAGTCATAAGGCCTATGAGCGAATCCAGATGAGTTTGAGAGCTGCTAAAACGCGCTGTCGTTCTTGAACACAGCTTCAGTTTATATTTGGCTTAAAGGAGACGCATCAAAGCGCACAAAATGGCTGTGCTCTGGGCCTGTGCGAATAAGTAGGTTTACTATAGCTTTAAGAATAAGAAAATAGTGTCTGCTTCTTTAAAACTGTATTGGTTTATAGCTGAATAGATAATTAACAAAAGTTTTAGTTTCTAATGAATAAATGTATGTATTTAATTTGCGGGGAATCCAATTGAAAATGCATCGGTGTTGGATAAGGGCCGCTTGCAGTCAAAACGTCTTTATAGCAGACGTCCTTAGTTATTTATCACTTTGCGTGTAAACCTGCTTGACTTCAGGGGGAATTGAAGGTAGGATATATTCCCGTTGCGGTGATGGAACCAGCTGGCAACAGAACCGGGGATGTAAATAAAGACGAAGAGCCGAAAGAGGACAGGGCCGCGAAGGAGACCCCGGCCTCCAGTACGATCGGTACCCAGAGAAGGGCGCTCAGAGATCGGGGAGCAGGTCGACCTAGGTCCGGTGTTTCCTCTTCTGCGGCGGAGGTTAACGGAGCTGCTTCGAGCGCCTCCGGGCGGGTTCTAAGGGACCGGTCCACCAGGGCGGTACCAGCCTGGCTGAAGGACTCGAAAAGCGACGAGGAGGAAGACGAACCGAGTCCGGACAGCAGCGCGGCCAAGCGGAGGAAAGTTTCCAGCTCCAGGCGGAGGAAAGGAGCAGATGCTGCGGGTCAGGTGGAAGCAGGAGAGGGACTGACAGGAGACAGCCTTCAAGGCACAGAGTAAGTTTAACAAATTAACAGCCATAGAGTCAGTCAAAACAGGATGCACATTTGTTTCTAATGAGGCTGTAAAGAGGAGGCGAGCATCAAATCACGCCTTCAGCAGGGCTCATCCCCTGCATGGGTGGAGTAAAACTTACCTGTGTTTAAAGATGCTGAGTGATGCCATGTGGGATGTTATGATGCTCTGCAGGTAAAAACATGCAAGATCAGAGTTTTTTTCTCCTCCTTTCTTTAGTTGTGAAGACCCAAAGAGAGCTGCCTCACATGTTCAAGGTAATAACTCCTCCAAACCCATTTAGTGTTTTCCAAAAGGTGGCACATTTCTGACCTTAAGACCATTCTTCATATTTACAAGTTTATTAGAGAAGAAAATAAAAATCACAATATTATAGCCACTCAATCACACTTCAAGACTGAATTTTTAGCCCATAAATCTCTGCAACATGATGAGTATGATAAAGGTATATAAAAATTTAGGGTGATTCAGAGGAAAGTGGGATGAATAGAAATGAACAAATAGAATAAAAATGTATTTGTAGCAAAAAAGTTGTGTAAAAAAAAAAAATGCGGAAGGTGGTGGCAGCATGATGCTGTGGGGAAATTTATTTTCAAAAATCTCTTTTCCGTTGTATACTACTTTTATTTCCTGTCGCATATCTTGGTTCATATTAAGATCTTAGTTTTTAATGTGACAAAAAGCAAAGATGCTTTAGAAGTTCAATTAAATTAAATTTATTTTTAAAGCACTGCTTCGCCACACATGTCATCTCAAGGCACTTTACAGAGTAGATTCAACCAGATCATATCGTCTGATTGGTTCAAAGTTTTCTATCTAATGAAAACCAGCTGATTGTATATACTCATTGACTTGAAGGTAATCCCTCACACCAAGCGTGCTTGTAGTGACAGTGGAGAGGAAAAACTCCCTTTTAACAGGAGGAAACCCCCTGCACAACCAGGCTTAGTGTGAACCTGGTTCACATTGGGCCAACTGGGGTTCAAAGAGAAAGACGCAGATATAGAAAAAGAAGCAGAGATGCAAAAGACAACTGTCAACCAGCTCCACAGGCTTCCCCTCCAGGAAACACACTGCCAGCAACTAGACAGCTTCCAAGCCCGCTCCAATGTCAGAGTATGAAAGAGATCACATACAGTTAGTCACAGTCAGAGAAACAAAACTACACTGTAAAACAGGCAAAGCTCCAACATCTATAAACAAAGGTGTTGATGGCAGAAGCACTGTTGATATTTCTCACCAGGATGGTGTCACTGCCAAACAGGAACAGACCGAATGAAGCTTCTGTGATGAGGAAAAACCAGAACATAACGTTAGAGATTGAACTAACAAATACCGCAGAATGGGAGAATATAGATAAAAAGCTTGAAAACAAGTCCCTATGTCCTCCAACAGTCTAAGCCTATAGCAGCATAAATGCTTTTTTTAAAGGCAACAAGCTGTTGAATTAACGCCACTCTATGCATGTACCATGGGTTTCCAGCAGAATGGATGTCTTTGTGTCTATGCCACAGTTCTGCACCAATATTTCATGGCTTTTGAATTTCCCCCCAGCGCCCCTCCCCAAGCAACCCCCAGCCCAGAATAATGCCAGGTCTCCAGCTGGCAGGGCTGCCCGCAGTGCCACAAAGGCTGTGTGTAAGACCGAACCTGAAATGGAGGCTCCAGCCGGTGAGTAACCTGTTTTGTAAGATCTAATGTGTGGTTTCTTTTTATCTTAAATTCAGACTTGTGTAAAATTGTGGGGCTGAAACTAAGGATTATTTTGCAAATTGATTAATCTGTCGATTATTTTTTTTGATCAATTGATTATTAATCGGATAGCAAAAGGTTCCTCAAAGAAGTTTTTGTTATGAAATTAAACTAGGTGTAACTAAAACTTTTCACTTGAGTAGATCTTAAAAGACCATATTGACAGTCGAAAAAGTTTTTATTAAATCTTAAATGCAAAATATGTACATATTTTGATATAATTCTCTAACTGGGTCACTCTATTAGCTAAAGGCATGTTTTACATTCTTTATACTCCATTTAACGATTAATGGATTATTTAATTAGTTGACGATCATTTCAATAATGGATTTATCTGGATTAATGAGATTGTTTCAGCCTAAAGACTTTTTATCACAGTTTCATTTTTAAATTGTAAACGAGGGAAGAAAAAAACGACATCTCTTTGAAGAGACAGCCGCCCCTAAAAATCTGCAGCAGATATCGGGGATCAGTTAGACTGATCAGCATTTGGCCTCGCCCTTAAAAAATAAAATGTATCAGTTAATCTCTACCATTTTAGAATTATTTGAGCACATTTATACCACGAACAAAACTCCGGTGTAATGATCTTTCAAACAAATGGGTCTAAATCATGGGGAGTCCTGATACAGCTTTTTTATATCCAATTTGATATCAATATGAATCATACATACTTTTATTATTGATTTTGTAGTGTGGAACGTTAGAAAAGTCTTGATCTAATGATATTACTCAAACAGAGGAACAGTCAATTACAGTATGTATGAGAACAACTGACCCACTGCTTGTGAAGCAGTTATAAAAACTTTAAACCGAAGCGAAGAATTTCTATCTGCCTGCTTATATCAGAGATCTTAGATGCAGGCGCATATTTTCCATCTAATGAAACCAGCTGATTGTATATACTCGTTGACTCGAAGGCAATCCCTCAGACCAAGCGCGCTTGTAGCGACAGTGGAGAGGAAAAACCCCCTTATAACTCCCTTTCGTTGATTTGTGACCAACGTTGGTCATTGTTGGTGTCATCCCTACTGATTCATCTTTTTGTTCTGTGCAGCAGTGGAAGATGGGTGTACCGATAAAGAAAAGTGTGACAGGTAAGCATATCCTTGTCCATTAGTTTAAAAAAGGACATCATCCTATAACCATAATTACTGGTGTATTGTGCTAAATTTCCATTACTTCTTCAACATGCCTTTAAATTTGGTTTCTGTAAAGAAAAAAACATGCTTGCATCATTCATTGGGAAAAGCCATGACTCGCAGAAGACGTTGAAAAGAGAATATCTAAGCAAATAGAAACTAAATGCATGAAGAAAGGACTTAGATTTCAATGGATCGGCAGCAGCGATTCTTGATGATTTCAGTTCTGTTTTAGAAGGGTTGACAGTTTCCACACATCTCAAGTTTTCAATCGTTTTGTTCTGAAACTGAGAAAGATAGAAACTAAACACAGCCTTCACTTGTTTAGTTGTCATCCTGGGAACAGACTGAAGGGATTTCTGATCACCCAAAGAAGTTGCTTACGTAGTTCATTTCTGACCAGTAATAAGATCATTTCATACATTAAAGACATCTTGCAAGATTTCAACCCCTCTTTCAAAGCCAGCGCTTTTGGGTTCCACCAGGGTTCCAGTGGAACAGACTTATTTTGGACTTATTTTTCTATGAACCTCAGATTTTGAACAAATTGTGGCCACAGCATGATGCTTCCACCACTACGTGTCATGATGTTGCTGATAGTTCATAGTCGTTGCACACTCTGCTCCATGCATGTTAAACACAATACACCAGATCATACAGTCAAATTGATTCAAAGCTTTCTCTCTAAGGCAAAAAAGTTGATTGCATCGACTTCTTGACTCGAAGGCAATCCCTCACACTAAGCATACTTGTAGCGACAGTGGAGAG
>NW_015150922.1:147154-159792 GCF_000732505.1 Cyprinodon variegatus | reverse complement strand
CTGACTATAAGCTTTATCAAAAAGGAAAGTTTTAAGCCTAGCCTTAAAGTAGACAGGATGTCTGCCTCACTGACATAAGAGCGCAAATGTCCGTTATAAAGTTAGCTTTTATACGTTAATTACGAGCTGTAATTTAACTGTTTTATTTCCTTTACAAAGAGATCAAAAGGTGGTTTCCTCTTTATTGTTGTAGTCTTAAACTTGTCCAGAAACAGAATTGAAATAAGAAATAATGTGTTTTTCATGGGGAACAAAGCTGTTTTCGGTGTGTGAAGCATTTCTCCTCTCTCACTACCTTTATGTGGAACGCTGCCCCCCGTACTATTATTATTTTTAATACTCCACCTGTGTCAGGGTTAAGTATAAACATGTGAAATGCTTTTTCAGGCTCACACGCTTGCTCCCAAAATTGCAACTATAACTCAGCCTTAAAGATTTCTTCATACAGACTTTCTGCTTGAGTTAAATTTTGGGTTTATGTCCACAAACCCGTCTTTAACATGCTCCCTGTATGGTTTGTGATAAGAGATCTCTTAAGGCCTCTTATCAAATATCATATAAAATCTTTGTAATATGAGGCAGCGTTTACGAGCAGAAGGGTTTATTGCAACCTTGAGAAGGACTATGAGGGCATTTCATTCCACTGTAAAACTAGTCCATATTTTCAACACAACACGAACATATTTGTTGTTAAAATGTTCGTCCGTGTGATTTAGCTGAAAATATCATTCTTCCTATTTTTTATCTGCGCTCGGGTACGAACAGATTTTACGAGTGCTCCAGGCTTGACGTTGGAGTTTTGTGCAATCAGTCAGCTGTTATCCGAACCTGTTTTCTCACTAAATGTATACATTTGTCGTTACTAAGCAATTGTCCACTTTATATATTATGTAACACTGTAATTATAAATTACATTTTCATTCGGTGATGACAGAACTGTCAGCTGCCACACCTGCAGCTGGCGCGTCTGTATCCAGGGGACTCTGATTTAATCTTTTGCCATCTCATAAAAATAATGAAAAGGGAGAGATCCAGAGAGATTAAGAGATCCAGCTACTATATAAATAACATCTTGAACAGGAAACAGTAGAAAGTTTAGCAACGCGTTGCTGCGTGAAACTTTTCTAACCGTAAGGCGTGCAGTTCACTACAGATGAAATCCAATAGGTTCCCAAAGGCCAACAGGGTTCCCTCTGGACAGGTGGCCCACTTCCCATAGAGTTAGAAAACCTCTCTAAACACTTTGTTGTTTCCCTTTAGTGAAAAGACCGAGGATGACGGCAAGGAGGGAGCTGAACAAGCCCTGGATATCGAGGCGATTCCTTATCAGGATGACTCGAATGATTTTAGCTATCAGCCGCAGAGTCAGAGGTACATCTCTGCGTCACAGAGTCCCGTCAGGAAGCATCATATTCTGTTTGCAGGTCATTTGAGTATTTGGATTCTTTTTAATGTTTTCAGCAGCGTTGACGACGAGGAGGACGGACTCAGCAGCGATGAAGATGTTCCCTTTAGAGATGACTTAAACGATCAAAGCTACGACCCGAGGGCTGAAAGGTTTCTGTAAGGAGGGGTCGCATTTCTGTTAACACAAATATATATATATATATATTTTCACTAGAAAATGTGTCTTTATTAGAATTATAAAATACTTACATGGGGTGTGATCTTATTTTTTTTGTTTTTAGGGACCTTCCTAAACCAAAGCGCAAAGTTCCTCCCAGACAGAAGGACAAAAAAGAAAAGGATAAAGCACCTAAAAAGGAAAAAGAGGCTTCTGAGATAAAAGTAGAGGGTTCAGATAACCTGGAGGTGGTGCAAGAGGAAGTAAAGCTGGAGGAGGAAGTAGCTGAAGATCCAGATGGACCCAGGAAGTGAGTCCAACAGCCAGGCGAGGGTTTTTATGTGGGGGGGGGGATTTAAAATCAGAATCATAGTTTGTTGGTTTTGGGTTTATCTAACAGTTTTCCTTCCATTTGTTTCTTTTTAGGAGAGGCCGTAGGAAAAAAGATGACAAAACTCCACGACTGCCGAAGAGACGGTGAGAGAAACTTTAACATGTCAATGTATTATTTCATTCATGTGTTTAGAAATGTACTTTAATCTGCTTACGTAGGTGAGAGTGTGTATGGCATGGGGCTTGTTAAGGTGTTGTCTGTGAAGATGTGGGTCATTTTAAAGCGTGCCGTGATTGGTTTGTTCAGGAAGAAGCCTCCGGTCCAGTACGTACGCTGTGAGATAGAAGGATGTGGGACGGTTTTAGCTCATCCTCGCTACCTTCAGGTTTGTGTCTGCAGCTACCTGATGCTTGGCCCGAGCTCAGCAGGTTACACACTTTCCAGACTTAAACTTATACTAGTTGACAGGATTGAACATAGTTTATTTTTAGTGAGTTTGTCAAAAAACAATGTTCCTTCATTGTGTCTTGTCCTTTCCTTTGCTTTCTGTGTTAATTCTTCAGGGCCCAATTTTTCATTTTCGCCTTCCTTCCCTTTTTATTTTTTATGTCCTTCCTTGGTCCATTTTTCACTACTTTTTTGAGTTCTTTCCTTTCCTTATGTGTGCCATTTCTTACTTTTGTCTCTACCTTTTATCACTGTCTTTCTTGTCAGTTTTTTATATTTTTTGTTTGTTCAGTTTAATATTCTAACCTTGATATCCTACTTTTTGGGCCACTCATTGTGTTGTATATTTTAAAATGGCAAAAGCAAAAGGAGATTTAAATCTGGAAAAGTATTTAACTTTTTCATCATTCTAAGTATGGACATGAAAAATAATGTAATGTTTGCTCTTTTCTTAATTAGGATTTCAACTAATGATTCTTTTGCAAATCGATTAATCTATTGATTATTTTTTCGATTAATAATCAGAAACCCAAAGGTTCCTTAAAGAAGATTTTTTATTAAATTAAACCAGGTGAAATTAAAATGTCCCACTTGGAGTTTTTTTTTTTTTAAATCTTAAATTCAAAATGATAAAAATAATTTTTTTTTTTTACAATTTATGTATAATTGCTGCTCTAAGTGGGTTGCTCTGTCAGCTGAAGGCATGTTTTAGAGTCTCTACACTCCAGTTAATGATTAATCAATTACTAAATTAGTTGACAATTATCTTAATGATTAATCACAATTAACCAGATTAATTGTTTCAGCCCTATATTTATTGGAAAAGTTATCTTTGTTAATTCGCAGATAGTGTTAGATATGACTGGAAAAACTCCTGTATTTAAGTGTTTTAAAGGACTCAATAAGAATGGAAACCAATGAAAATCCCTACCTCAGCACCGGGTATCTGTATAAATGTGACCCTCCTAGTTTAAACAAACATATTTGGGCAAATGCCCGATATTAATATTACTGATGGCTATATGCTTTGTTTATTTCTAACATAATTTTGTATTTAATGTAATATTTTAAAATATTTCCTCACCTTTCCCCTCTCATTAGCATCATATAAAGTATCAGCACTTACTCAAGAAGAAATACGTCTGTCCTCACCCTTCTTGTGGAAGGCTTTTCCGTCTACAGAAGCAGCTGCTACGTCACGCAAAGCACCATACAGGTACACACACATTCATCTGTTGGAGACATAATTATTCAACTATGTAGGTAAAACGTAATTGATTGTTATTTTATTTTTGGTATTATAGACCAGAGAGATTATATCTGTGAGTTCTGCGCCCGGGCCTTCAAGAGCTCCCATAATCTCGCTGTTCACCGTATGATACACACTGGAGAGAAGCCTCTACAGTTCGTATTTCTCTGCTTATTTTTAACTGATGTACAATGAAGGGTTTATTTTTTTTGCATTTTTTTACATCCTAATCGGTTTGAAACATTGTTCTTTCAATAAAAAAACTCTAGGTCTGTTAAGGTGCATTCACTCCTTTTAACTTAGCCCTAGAAGGGATGGCTTGTTGTCCTCTCTTAGCTCGAGTACACTGCTCACTCCCCAGCAGCGATGCTATCTGCCTTGGTACAAGGAAATACCGCCAAATATACCGGCAGCCAGTCGCAGCTCTGGATGAACCAAAATGGACCCTACTTTTTTTTTTTTTTTTTTCAGTGCTTTTGGGGCTTTTCCTAAAATGTATGGCCTCCCCAAGAGATTCAAAAGTTGTACAAAAACAAAAATTCAGCAGCAGTCTGAAATGTTAAATTTCACCTGTGCTTTTATTGTGAAATGCTGCAAGCAAGCCCTTGACAGGAATCTTATTTACCCAATTAGACATCCCTGTCGCAGCTATAAAAAAAAAAAAAAAAAAAATATGACCTTATCCTATAGCAGTAGTAAGCTACAGATTACAGTTTATAGTGGAGCTGCTAAGTGTATTAAATCAGTCTATTTAAATATCAATGTTTGTTTCATTAGATACTGTTTTGATGCTTCTGTTTGATTGGATGTTTTATTTTAGGTGTCTTGCATTACCTCTCTGCATTCAGTTATATATATTTGGTTGGAAAGTTTCTATGATTAGAAGTTTTTACAGAGTTGTAGTGATTGAAAAAAGGATGAGGATAGTGCAGTTATGTTGTAATCTGTTTTCTGACCGCTATGTACTATTTTTGTTTTTGTTTGTTGTGAAACTTTCTGGTTGTTGAGGCATCGTTTTTGTAATCCCTGCTTCCTCCCTGTGTTGATAGATGCGAGATCTGTGGCTTCACATGCCGCCAGAAGGCCTCTCTGAACTGGCACATGAAGAAACACGACGCTGATGCCACCTACCAGTTCTCCTGCTCCATTTGCGGTAAGAAGTTTGAGAAGAAGGACTGCGTGGTTGCCCACAAGGCCAAGAGTCACCCGGAGGTGTTGATCGCCGAGGCGCTGGCAGCCAACGCCGGCGCCTTGATCACAACCCCTGCCTCTCTCCTGGAGCTACCAGGAAACCAAACACAAGCTGAGGTCACGGGCATGGATGGGAGCCAGGTGGGGCAAGACGGCGAGGTGGATCAGGATGGGGGACACGGAAACCAACAAGTGAGCCCACAGGTGGTTTTACTGGGGCAAGACCAGAGCCTCCATACGATGCAGGTCCCCGTGACAATTGCCCTGACCCCCATTGACCCCCCTTCTCCGGCTGACAACCAACAGCAAACGCACCTCCAGCTCCAGATGCCCGTCCAGTTTGTCCAGACTGGTCAGCAGCTGCAGCAGCAGCCTCCAATCCAGCAGCTGACGCTCCATTCCAGCTCGGTGGTGACCCAGCATCAGCCCCAGCTTCAGCACATGCAGCCATACTCCTCCCATCAGCAGAGCCAGGGGCAAACCCAGATCCTCCAGATGACCTTCCAGCCCGTCAGCCAGTCGCAGACCCACGTCCAGCAGATCCCCATCCTGACCTCCTCTCAGCAGCTTCAGACCATGCAGACAGCCGCTCTGAGCCACCCGCTTCTGTCCACATCCCAGCCTCAGTCCCAGGATCCGTCGTCCACCAGCGGGAACGCCTTCATGCTGGACAATTCAGTGCTGTCGTCGTCCTCGCCGCCGTGCGGCTCGCTCCAGCAGGCGGAGGTTATGAGAGAGAGCAGCACAGTGTGGGAGCAGGCGGGACAGGGGGACGTTCAGGCGGAAGGCAGCGAAAGACATGTGCAGCAGGTCCTCTTATAAAAAAAAAA
This sequence comes from Cyprinodon variegatus, assembly GCF_000732505.1. NCBI lineage: Eukaryota > Metazoa > Chordata > Actinopteri > Cyprinodontiformes > Cyprinodontidae > Cyprinodon > Cyprinodon variegatus. The sequence goes on along the minus strand of NW_015150922.1, from coordinate 154,177 downwards.
ACGGGGAGTGTGTGTGTTTAGGAAGAGGACGGATAACAGAAGTAAAATCTGAGGCAAATGTAGGATCACAGATAAGTGCTGTTTACTCATCGTCAAACTTGGTAGCTTTTTAGAGTTTCTGTATCAGGGAAGAAAGTGTCTGTGTATGTTTGTTGCCTTTGTACATAAGTCCTGTAACTAGCTGTTTGAGTTTGTGTGTCGACTGATTTTAGTTTCCAGTTATGCAATAACACCCACCACCCCCTTCCTGAGAAATTTGCCATACATCTGCTGCTGAAAGGGTGGCCTGCAGAAAGCTGGAATAGATTAAGTTAATTTATGAAAAGTGGGCAGCATTTTTTTCATTTCTAGCCTTTATTATAAAGGTCCATCAAAAACAAACAAAAAAGAAACATTGGACGTATGTTTATTTCAGACGAACCTTCTGAGATATTTAAGATATTGCAGATATAACAACTAGCCTGTTTTAAGGAGCCAAAATATGACCACTGACACTGCGAATCACAGATGAACATGTTAAACAGATTTGTCTATAACCTCTAAAGTGTAACATCGTTTGAAAGGTGAAGCTATGTAGAACATAATAATCTCACACATTAGGTCTGTTCTAGCACAAAAACACAGTAAGTCCATTTATAAGACTGATAATAAACGTCTTAATATTTAAACGTGTTAAGTCATTTCTTGATGAAAATCCAATTTTTTTTTTCTTATGCTCCAGGCATGGTTAAATGGCATTTTCTACATGATATTTTAATTAATACATCAGCTTAAGCAAAATAAAGCAGTAGTTTGAGGGCTTTTTGTGCAGAATTTAATTTATTTTCTGCTCCTTCTAGAGTAGAGAATCTCTTCAGTTACCTCGCAGTCAGACATTTGACGCACAGTACTGCTGTGATGACAATTGACAGTAGAGTGGGGCCTTCTTTTAGCCAGCTGAGCAACAGTCCACAGCATCCCCGTTGCACCAAATGTGTTTTAAACCTTGGCATAACTTCATGGCAACCACATGCTTTTATATATTCTAATTCTGATACATGCCCTTTTTAGAGGCATCTCGTTAAAAGGATCAGGAATGATCTGAGGAGAGATTTCCTTAAAACCAGTTCAGTGCAACTATCTACAGGTAAGTCAACATTCACTCCAACACAAATTGGTCCTCAGAGAGTATGCAAAAATAAATCTGACACTAGGACGTTGATATAATGTCTGACCCAGAACTCTATTCACAGTCCCCATTTGAGTCATCGGGACATATTGATGTGCTCTCTGTCTCTCTGCATGGAGTACTGTTTCAGCGCTCTTTTAGGAGGAATCAGTGAGTTACTCAGTCCAACTCTCCTCTTCTTCATCTGCTGCTGCTCAGCCTCTTTTTCATTACACTCCCGCTGAGATCCTCCACCCGGCCCGGGTGACTCTTTGCTCGTAACTAACTGACAGTCCCCTGGAATAGCAGCAGTCTGCAGGTCGCTGTCGTGAGCAAACTTGCATTTGATGCCAAACCTGCACCGTCCATCTTTTCTGTAGGACACACACACCTTTCTGCCCCCTATCTGGGCGGGCTTCGCCTGCATAGTGAGGGGGACATGTTTCTGTAAAGCGCTGAGCTTCTGGTCGGCCTGTGTTTTAAAGGGGTTGGAGAAGACGCTGCAGTCAGAGGAGGCGGTAAGCGTTGGAGGGGGTAACTTTTTAGAAGGGGTAACAGCGTCAGTGGGGGGTGGATGCTGGATGGGCCGGGAGGATGCAGAAGAGCCGGCTGTTTGGAGGTGTGGAGGAAGAGATGATGATGGATCCTGGTCCTCCTTACTTGAGTCAGACTCACTTGATGCTGCGTCAGACTCCAGTAAGAAATTGCGGCTCTTTCTGACAGGGGCAGAGTCATCATCTTCATCCTGTAGAGAGCTTGAGAAAAACACCAACAATTCCTAATTAGAGTGGCACCAAATATAACTTCTTTTTTTCCCCCCAAGTGATAAGTAGATTAACTTACTTAGCTGTCCTTTCGTTAACACCTTCCTCCTCTCCCTCACTGCCAGAGGAAACTCCATAACCAACCAGAGAGTTCATACTGAAGCTAACCTGTTAGCATTAACATAAAAGCCCCTGTCCCGGGAAAAAAAAACGGCAAAATGTATGCAGCACAACTACTGCTGCCGACCTTAATGCATAAACATCTCGAAAAAGACAGTAAAATACAGAACTGTACTTTTTATAACCTTGTCATCATGCAAATATTATGGACGGATACCAGTAGTTGCGGCTGCTTCTTCTTCTATACATTTTTATTTGTTTATTTATTGCGGTTTGCAAAACCGTTAGGTGAGCATTACCGCCACCAACTGGTAAGGAGTGTGGAACGCATGAGAAAAAACCCCACTAATTTGTCCATTTCTCTTTTGAATTTCATAGAACCGCCTTCCTTTCTTTTCTTCTTCCCATAACTTTTGTTACCTCATTTGTTTTTTGTTGTTTTATTTTTTCAATTATACCCTTTATTCCTGTTTTACTAAAACTAACATTAATTTCTATCCTTACCTTATTTGTACTCTCCTTAGCCATCCCGTCTGCCATTTTATTTCCCTTAATCTCGTTATGTGCCGCAACCCTAACAAAATTTACAACCAGCCCAATCATATTTATTCTGTAAAGTGTTTGTTGTATTTCAATCAACATATCTGGCCTACTGTCTGACTGATTATTTTTGCAAACCGACTGAGCGGCTCCTTACATACATTTACGTTGCACGCGTCTATACTGACCCTTAGAGGAAAAGCATGGTACAGCACTGTGGAGGACCAACTGGCATATTTAAAAATAAATAAAGAAATAAATAAATGCTCCAAAAATAAATAAACATACAATTCATTGCCCCCAAAATTACGATAAAAAAAGAATGCAGGGAGAAATTAAATTATACAGTGAGGTATAAATGTATGAAACTCCTTTATTTAGCTTCTTTATTCATTCACCTTTGTAATAATTGCTTTATTTATTTATTGTCCGTTTTAATCTTCAACTTTATTTATTTTTTACTTATTTTTTTATTATTTATCTATGTGTATATGATAATATTTTTGTCTGTTTTATTCTTCCTTTGTATTTTTTTACCCTATTTATTTCTGCCTGTGGTTTTTACACTTCTGTCTGCTTTTCTGCCTCATTATGCAAATGATGAAGGGCTGTGTCTTTCATCTTCTGGCCATTGGTTGGCGGCCCATCTTCCTAACTCACAGAGCTCAGAGTATTAAGTTAAAAGTTCTCTTTTCTGTTGCTGTTGTTCAATAAAATCATGTTTTAAGATCATTTGAGGTAAGAATATCAAATTTTTTAATCCAAACTAAATAATAAAACACACTTGATTCAACAAACCAAAAGAGTTCACTAATCAGGTGCAATAAGAGGGTTTTTCAGCAAAATTAGAACAAGTATGCAAACACCTTAAGTAAAAAAAGATCAATTATATCCACATAATTTAATTTATTTGAAAATATGTAAAAAAAAAAAAAAAAATTAAATGTATTACAACAGCTTCAGTCATGGATTAAGAGTTTTAGGTTTTTTTTTTGTTTTTTTTTGATAAAGTCCTTCCGTCTCCCACCATCAAACTGCATCTAGGCCATCTCAGGGCATTGGTTGGATTTGATTGGGATCTATTTTAATACCTCAGTTTAAGGTAGTTAATAACTGAGGTAAAATTCAACTGAATTTTTAAATTTTTTTAAATTATAATAATTTTCCGCCAGTTTATAATTATATCCTACTTTTTCGTATCATAAAATCTAGATGCTCTACATTACAGTTTCCAGTTGGAATAAGTCAATGGGTCGATGCAATCAACTGGTTTTCCTTGGATAGAAAACTTTGAATCAATTTGACTGTATGAGCTGGTGAACTGCAAAGTGCCTTGAGATGAAATGTGTTGTGGATTGGCGCTATATAAATAAACTGAATTGAATTATTCTAATTAAATATATATACCACAACAATAAAAGGTGCTATAAAGTCCCTGCATTATTTTTATATCTCCTTCTCTAGAGCTAGCTAAATAGGACAACTTTGAAAAACAGCTGGAATTTGTGTTCCTTTGTATAATTCTTTACAAAATGTCCTTGTCTAACAATTTAAGCCTGTTTGATTAAGATAAATAACAAAATAAATAGCTGAATACCTAGACCCCATTAAATGTTTGCTTCAGTTTGCTTTTTCAACAAAATCAGATGTCTACTTTCTACATTTGTAGTTCATTATAGGTGAACTGGATATTTAAAACAGCTGCAAAAATCTTATTAGACATTTTACTAATGTCTTCTGTAGCTCGTATACTGGCAGTGGCAAAAAAGAGAATCATTTGGGAGCCTTTTTTTCGGTTTTGATACTTCATTAAAGAGTTTTTGTCTTTCTTTTTAAATTATTAATTGGTACACTAGTGACCATAAGGTAGTTAGATTCTGTTGTATTTTTACTCCTATAGTCTATATTTATCTTTTAATGTAATTTTATGTTTTATGAGACTAAGGGAGGACTTGTTGAACATCCCTTTGTCCAAAATCAAACAAAACACTGCAAAAATAAGATGATAAAGGATATTTCCCTTTTAATCTACTCAGAATGACTTAAAAAAGGAAATAATTTGAGTCTATCTCAAAGCTGTGAGCATTTCCACTGTGAAAAATAGGTTTTAAGTATGACAAAAAAAGTCCAGTCTCTTGTTCTTTTTTTAAGTTTATCAAATCTTTGTGTTGGTTTATCATAAAAATGCAACAATTAAGCAAGATCTTTTTTTATCTTCTTGACTAATTTTACAAATTATTATTAACACTTTTCGAAGACACTGAATTTCATACTGAGTAGAAAAAGTTGGCTTTCAAACTGACCTGGCCTACACTTAAAGCATATTCTTCATTAAAAATCGGCTCTTAATATCTATCCCTATAAGGAAAATAAGAAAACATAAGGAATGAAGTGCTGCCATTAAGTGTTTAAATAAGCTCTTTAACTGGAAACTCAGTGTCACTACATGGTAGTGGGAAAGTAGGAAAAAATTTACTTTCTGTGTCATTACAAATGAACAGTAGCAGGGAAATGTTTGTTATGATAAGAACCCTTACAGAACTATTTGGGACCTTTTTATCAAGAAACAGATGTCCAGACACGTCATGGACAACGGAAGCAGTCTGAAAAAGCTCATAGAGCGTTCCTCTCACATTGAGATCATTCTCTCTGCCTTTGTCACTTCCAGTTAACCGGATGAGCTGCTCATGAATTAGTAAATGGGATCCTTCTACAGTAGTGGCTCACTTACAGGAGTTGGCAAGCTGTTTTAAGATTTAATCAAATACTCTTTTCCCTTTACAATTTCAGACTGTAAAGCTGATCTGGCCAAGTACTGATGACAGGATAGATGATGCACCAGTCTTGCAAATACTTCAACACCTAAAAGACCTGTGGCTAAATACACGGCTACAGCTATGCACAGTAAATGTTGCAGTGTTAAAATAATGCTGGTCCCACACTAGGTCAGAGTGGGACCAGATGTACTCTTATAATAAATAATTACTGAAAATTACATGCAGGGTTTTAATGTGCCCTTGTTTAACTGCTAATGGCTTTATATGTTGAATCATGTGCTGGAATTTTCTTTAAAGAATTGTGGAGGATTTTCTCAATTTTTTTAAAAGACCCGACCTCTCCACTTAAAAAAAAATTGTGCATGCGAGAGCATGCACAAACCCATTTCCCCTCATGCACGCTCTGTTTAAAAGTTGCTGTTCTCATAATTCATACAAGCTTACTCAATAATCAATCACTATATAGAGTGAGGACTTTATAGTGGACGTTTTAGCAAACTCAGTTAACTGACCGACAGATGATCACTTTCCCGTTGGTCCATTACACGCTGCCTGCGCCATCTTTGTTATAAGTCAGCTGCTTTTGGGTAGCGGTAGCCTATGGCAACAGCGGGCCCCTGTGACAGCAAGTCCCATAATGCTTTGCAAGTACAGCTCTCCTCGCAAACCATTCCAGGTATATCTGCCTCTTCTGCCATTCGGCCATTTTCAAAGAACCATGGTGAGAAAGGTGAGCTTCAATGACGGTCTGAAACTGCAGCTCACCAGATATACGCCTGAAAGTGGGAATGCACAGAAAAACATAGCTAACGGGATGAGCACGTGGGACGGCCTTACGTAAACATACCAGAATGATTGATAATTAGTAGGACCACTTATTTAGATGATCCACCCGGAAATAAAAGATCATCCTCTATACCTTTAACCAAATCATACAACCATCATGTAAATACATGCTCTTGGAAAATACAGTTGATAGAGTTCTTTAGGTATATTGTGTTAAAGACATTTTTTAAGAGTGCCTTTTATTTTCTTTTTTTTTTTTTTTTATGCCTGCATTTTGCGGAGAGATTGCGGAGAAAATGTAATAAAAACAGAAACTCCACATTCTTCGTATTTATCATTATTTTTCCTCCCTATTAAATATAAATTGTAATTTAAATAGGTATGACCAACTGTAAATCTGAGCATTACTACTTCTTCCCTTCTGTTTCTCTCATTAATGATTTTTATTTAATACTGATTTTTGTACCTTATATAATCCTCTACCTTTCTTATCTTTGTTCCATCTCTTTTGCCATTTCTTTACTCTTAATAAGTGATTTCCCTTCCTCTTTCCCAAAAGGAATTGTAAAGGCTATTGTTCCCTCTAAAGCCCTATTTGCCAATATAGCTGCATTTTCATTGCCTTTTACACCTTCATGTGCTGGAATTCAAAATAAACAAATATCAGTGGCAACCCTATATAATCTAAATAGACTGTGTTGAATCTCTAATACTAAATCTTTTCTATAATTTCCTTCTCCCTGAATACTTTCTAAAACTGCTTTAGAATCTGTACAGACCACCACCATGTCTGGTCTAACCTCCTCTACCCATTGCTTGGTATAACTGCCACCATTTCAGTTGATTTGATATTCTTTTAGAAATGTGTATTTTAAACTCTGGTATATAT
>NW_015150922.1:136247-147082 GCF_000732505.1 Cyprinodon variegatus | reverse complement strand
TATATATATATATATATATATATATATATATATATACAAATATATAGTTATAATATGACTTTCTTTAATATATATCAGTCCTTATCCCGATTTAATTTAAATTCCAATCATTTTTCATTGTAAGCAGTGTTATGTCTACATTTCTGCACAGTAAAGTAAGTTTAAAGGAAAGGGGCGGGGCGTCGGAGGACCAGAGGCAGCCGGTCCAAAACCGGAAGAGGAGAGGAGGGCTCAGGCTTTTGATTGGACCAGAGCCGAAATCAAATCTGACGTCACTGAGATGGGAACTTCGGGGGGACTATTTAATAAAGGCTGTGTAACTTGCGTATTTTTAGGACTTCCAGTTGAGATTAAAGACCATGGCGGGGATGCGGACCAGAGGAAGAAGAGGAGCGGACCTTGGCAGAAACATGGCGTCCCAAGCGGCAGATATCGCCGCGCTGCTGCGCCATGAGTGCTCCCTGTTAGTGGAGCTGTATGTAAGTAACCAGTTGGTTTCCATTAGTTCAGAGTGGGAAAGAAAACCACCTTAATCCCTGTTTCTGTCAGAGAATTAGGTCAGGGTTTAATGGGTAATGAACTGGTGCGCCTCTGTTTGTGTTTGCTTGACTTGAATAAACAAAAATAAATGTTTTTTAGTGTTTTCAAATAGTTGAAAATCAATAACAGTTCTAAAGCAAGGTTAAAAAAAAAGGCATTTTTTATGTGAGAGCAAAATGTGATGAGAAGATCACTGATTGTAGATTGGTGAACTTTGAATGACTGGAGGTTTGTGTTTATACAGCTACTGTTTTTTTTATTTTTATTTATAACTTCCCCCTTGGTTTAAAGCCAGCAGAGTCCTTTATTCTGGCTTTTGTGTGTCTGACTTGGGGCACAGGGAGCGGCCTGACATGTAGCATCACATCTACGGAAGCCTCCCTCAGTGCTTCAAACATTAATCAAGTTCCAACCACAGACCTCCAGAGTGTGGACAAGTACAGTAATGTGTAAGTTATGCATACCTGTGAAGTGGAAGTCATTTATTTTTCCTAATGCCCAATCTGAAATATGCCTTTGTATAAACTTGGATTCTATCTCCAAGTCAAACAAACAGTCAAACACGGTGGTGGCAGCATCATGCATTGGAGGGGATTATCTGCTGCTAAGGAAAGCTGGTCAGAGCTGAACAGAGCATGGATGGAGCCAAATGCAGAAGAATAAAACCTAAAACACAAAACTAAGATCAACCTTAAAGTTTTAGCATGTAAAGTAGAGCTGGAGCAATTAATCAGATTCATCCTGATGAATCTAGTATTTAGTAATCGATTAATCGTTAACTGGAGCGTAGAGACTTTAAAACCTTCAACCCGTCTTGAAGAGCAATTACAGCAAAATTGGAAAATAAATATGTAAGCATTTTTCGTTTAAGATAAAAAATTTAAAAAAATGTTTTTGTCTCTCAATCTGCTCTATCCAGAACTCCTCAAGTGGAAAAGTTTTTCTTTCACCTGGTTTAATTCTGTAAAAAAAAAAAAAAAATCTTCTTTGAGGAACCTTTTGCTATCCGATTGTTAATCGATGAATTTAAATATTATCAACAGATTTGCAAAATAATCGTTAGTTGCAGCCCTAATCTGACTGATAAGTTGTCAAGTGATAAATATCTGGTATAACTGGAACTGCGACTATAAAGTTGTTGTTTCCTGACAAACAACACACTAACCTGTATTTTTAGATTCACTTGTTTGTTGACAGGGTAGTTTGAAGAAAACCTGCTAAAATAAGGGATCACTTTTATGGCTATATAAGCATCGGTAGTTGTTGTTTATAGAACCTGGGGAAAAAAAGAGAAAAATCTGTTTAAAATTGGACTCATAATAGTTTATATCAAGTCAGTTTGAACTCTAGACGCCATAGAGTATAGATACTTATATAAAGAGGCATCTGAGAGTTTTCTAATGATACTCCCACCTGGGGGCAAAACGCAGAACTGCAGCACTCTCCTGCTTGTTCTTGCTATTGACGAGATTTTTATATATTTTTTACCTTATGTGGAGCTGCCGTTGGTGTCTGTATTGAGCTGGATGTGGATCGCTTCTGAGTACTAACAAAATCCATCAGTTTTTTTAACGCTTTGTTTGCTAAGTTGGATCCATTTAACATGTCGTCACATCCGCCAAACATCGCACTAACCTCCGACCCGAAATATATTCCGGAACATAGGCTACAGACTTATAGATGCATCAATGTTTAACTACCAAGGTGTCGGTGTGCACATCTAATTACGCTTTAGGCATAAAATGTCAAATCAAAAGCCTTTTTTTCATAAAAAATGTACAAAATGTCTAAAGATTTTGGTTGAGAAATAGTTGTAGATGTTCACTTGTTTCTAAACTTTCTAAATCAAATAAATTAAATTGGAGCTACTGTTGTATTATCATCATATTATAAAATAGATAGCATTTTGTAGGTTTTTATTTTTGCTGAGCCATTACCTTAATTTCTGGCAAATATAAGTTAATAGAATTGTATTTTGAGGTGCATTTACATGCCACTGTGTATAAAATGCCAATGTGACTCTGTAGCTGTGTCTAAGGAAAAGCTTTGTTTAGCCTCTCAGTATAAAATCATATCTGAAGGATGCTGTTATTTCCTGGCAGCTCATCCCCGGGTTATTTAGTGCCTATGAAGACACAGGTTTGCGACACCCTTCACTCGCCTATTAAATCACTACCATGCTTGCATCATTATGATAGTTTGCAGTGATTCATGGAAATATTCGTTCCAGCTGTGCAGTAAATTCCAGAGGTATTCCCCACCCCCTCTTTCTTAACTTTCACAACAGACGGATCACATCTGAGCCTTTCTTCATATCAAGGTGCGTGCATCACAACTGTTAATGTTACTAGTCGCCAGCTTCAATAATGCCTCCTAAGAGTCACTGTACCATCACCGCCACTGCGCTCTGAAGCTGACTTTATTCAAACATTTTAACATTTAACAACGGTTTTAAATTAGTCTAAAACCTTGAAATGGTTCCCAATTCTTTAAGATTACAGCAATGCAAGGGAGGTTTGTTTGTATAGCACGATATCGGCACAAAGACAATTCAAAGTGCTTTGCATGAATTAAACATTAAGATAGAAGAGAAATAAAAGCTAATAAAAAGATAAAAACATAATAAAAGCAGGTAGTAAAACGAATAAAACAGTTGGATCATATCCTGAAAGTAATAACACCCCAGATAACAGTTTAACTTAAAAACCAAAGGTAGCGCTAAACAAATGGGTTGGTTTTTATTACTTTAACTTAAAGGAAAAGTAAATATTCAGAATTCAAACTTCTGAAATTACTTTGAATATAAAATTATTACATACTGTTTAACAAATAAGTGTTTTAATGAAAAGAAATTTTCATTTGAACGTGTTTTACTGGAGACATCCATGTTTGTCAAAGAACACTACTGCCACCTACTGGTTTTTGACGTCACGGTGCGGTATCGGCTGTTGATCAAGTCCCAACGCACTATTATCCAAGTCATCTTGAAAACATTTTTTTTTTCAGAAATGTTGGCTACATATTACATGTTTTTTTTTTTTTCTCTGGCCAGAAGTTGTTGGCAAATCCGTCCGTAGTGGATCATGAATCTGAAAGGTAAAATAAATAAATCATTTGTTTTCACTTTTAGCCGATGTATTACAACATCCAACAGCCATGCATGGTAGATGCAGATTTTAGGAGAGAGGTGTTACTATATTTGGGCAAAAATGGCTGCATCCCGTGATTGTAACGAAAATTATTGTTTTATACTGATTAACTCACTGTTCCTTTTGCCTGCACAGAACTAGGGAAGAAAGCCTTTAGCTACGCAGCTCTTTGTGCGTGGAATTTTAATTTTTTTTAACAGTGTCCTGTCTGGCAATGTGGCAATAAGAATAATTGTCTGATGCCAAAAAGAGCCCAACAGATTTTACTTTCACAAGTGGAGCAGTACGGCTTTATTATAATTATGTAGGGAGTTTTACAGATTATATGGACACTGCAATGTAAGTAGAACAGGAAAGGAAAAACAGAAAAAAAGGAGAAAAGATGAAAGAAAGAGGAGATAAAAGGGAGATGATGATAAAACATTTTCAGTCTGTTTCATCACCTGCAAAGAGATGTAAAAAGAACAGCACAACCAACAGACATGGAACGAGATATACAATAGAGTAACACCTAGATACTATCGCTGAAGTAGTATTATTTAATCTGACATGTATTCTGTGTTACCTGAAGATAAGAAGATGGGCTTTCTGTATGGAAGTGAATCTCTGAGTACCTGGAACCAAGCACCTGTGCGTGGAATTTTATACAAGGAAACAGGAAGTTGACTGACTTTTTATCTTTTAAATTCTTTAAGTTGAAAGTAAAAGGATTTGAAGCAGCCTCAATGATCTTTTTTTGTTTTACTTGATATGTTTTTAATGTCATTTAATTTATTGTATCTCTGTTTATTAAGTAACTTTGCTCCCTCTTGGCCAGGAATCCCTTGAAAAAGAGGTTTTTAATCTCAATGGGATTTTTCCCCCCTGGTTAAATAAAGGCTAAATGATGGATAATTAATTAAATCACTGCAAACATATTAGTTTAAGGTATAAGTAATGATCCATTGATTATTCCTTGCTGACCAGATTTTTCCTTTAAAATAACTCAGGCTTTCAGCACTTTTCCAGTCTTCTGGCAGTTTATTCCAGATACCGGTAAGTGGAGCATAGGAACTAAATGCTGCTTCTCCATGTTTGGTTCTAGCTTTGGGTGTACATAGTAGGCTGGAACTAGATGACCTGAGTGGTCTGGGAGGTTGATACACTGACAACAAATCTTATGTATTGAGGTGCTGATTCAGTGTTTTATAGACTAACAGAAGGATTTTAAAGTCTATTCTCTGAGCCAGTTGAAGGACTTCATAACCAGAATCACTTTATTAATCCCTTGCAGGAAATCCTTTTCTTGCAGTGAAACTGTTTACAGAAGAGAGAAAAATGAGTACAAATAAGCTATAAGAATAAATTAAGGATAAGAAGTAGTAAAATACAAACAATTAAACGGGAGCTCCTGCAAAAGGCTGCACACGACACTGTTGCAATAATAAATGCTTTCAATTCAGTTTATTTATTATAGTGCCAATTTTAAACAAATGTCATCTCAAGGCACTTTACAGAGACAATGCAGTCAGATTGGTTGTTTCTGTCAAGGAAAACCTTATGATTGCATAGAGTCATTGACTTAAGAGCTATAAGAAAGGTAGATTCAAGGAGAAACGTCTATCCAAACTGAAATTCTCCCCCCCTTGCGTCTGGTGGAACCAGTTTTGCTGGTATGCTTAGGCACCATCTGAATTTCTAGGGAAGCACAGCAGTTTCTTGCCAAAGTACAATGGGGAGCCCATTCGAGAACTCACGAGAACTTCCGCGGATAGTCACGAGAACTTCAGCAGCACCGGAGGGAGTGTTCATCTTCCAAAACAACAATGGCACGTCTGCAAGATATCAAGGCCATGGAGATGGATCTAGAATTGCTAGACATCGAAGAGGAACAGGTTCTGTTAATGGAGTTGGCAAAAAGACAAAGGAGGATGCATAGGTTGTCCATTGTAGTTGTTCCTCGATTTTTAAAAATAGCGCTCCCCGGCACCGAATCGTGAAGGATGGAAAGACATACCAAGGATCAATCACAGTTGCTGTCTGCCCATTTCCGCTTGAGGTCTACAGAGGTTTGCGGCCATCCAAACGTGTGGTTGGGATTTTTTTGAGGTGCGAGACGACGGATACAGAACCTCTGCGCAGGGTGTGTGGTTGCGGACAGAGATAGATATGACATTTGCAAAGGCTATGCGTAAGAAGCATAAATTGGCCTTTACCCAGCAACTAAGCACACAGCACTGTGGTTATTTATGTGCCTCAGAAGGTTCAGTCCATCATGGCACCAAGATTTCAACCATAGTCTGTGATTTCTAGCTGTAGAAGGTGAAGCTGTGCGCCAATTCTGGATCTCCTCTCCGGTGGTCCGAAGATTACCTGAGTCTTGCTTGTCACTTCGATACCTCAAAAAAATTATTAAAGGCCCAATTCCATCAATGTAAAAGGAAGCCATCAGTTTGCATCTTTTTCTTTAAGGTACGCCTTTTATTTTGAAATTGACAATAAATAAGCTAGTAAAGAGGTTATTTATTATTATAGTTTTGTTTTATAGGTAGAAGAAAGATTTTCAAGCCTATAGCAGCTCCAAATAAAATTATTTATTATTATAGTTTTGTTTTATAGGTAGAAGAAAGATTTTCAAGCCTATAGCAGCTCCAAATAAAATGTTAATTGTATAGATATAGACTTTTTGCTAAGATGTGTCTACCAGGACAGGCTGCACTGTCGGGTTGAAAGGAGAGCAGCAGTGTTAAATATTTTGCCACGTAGTCTTGATCAGTTTTAGGTCTGGACTTTGATTGGGCCGTTCTGACCAAATGGATTTAAGAGTTGGTTTGTTGATCTATCTGTAAGTGTTTGTCAGCCTAACAGGGTTTGTTCCAGTGCTGTGGGATTTGCCTCCATCCATCTTTAGATCTGCTGTAGAAAATCCCCTACAGGGTGTGATGCTGCCACCAGGTTTGACTTATGAATGATGGTTTTCACTGCATCTAACCAGAGCACCTTTTGGTTGTTTTTCTTTTTGTTTCTGTGTTTGTGGCAAAGAGCAACAGAACCTCAGAACTAGTAGCCTAGTAAACTAGCCCCACCCGCCAGCGGCCAACATCATTCTTGCCTGCGAGTGGGTCTAGCCTCGATCAATGCCCCAGGCCCTAGAACTGACGGGCCAATCACAAAGCAGCGATGTGTTTTGAATGTCTAAATGCAAAGTGGGCGGGGTTTTGAGGGTGGGACAACAAAGTTGCACAACGCTGGAGAAAGCACAACAAGGAAGATGGCAACAACTATTGAACAGTTTTTGTTTGACTCCAGTTTGGAATCAGTTTTGGAAGAATTAGACTCTGCGTTTTTGTTGAAACATGAGCAGGAAGAGGCTCTACGCTCATTCATTTTTAAGAAGGACGTATTTGTCATTTTACCAACAGGCTATTTGTTCACACTTCCCCACCAGCTTCCTGTCACGCTTACTACGTCACAGTCAGTTGCCCTCATTGGTCAGAGCGTTGGCCGATAGGCACAGACATGGTTTGAGAAACAACAGGTTGTTCTCATCAACAATCTTCCGATGTCCCCTTCATCGGGGCCAGACTAAATTAACCATTTAATCTCATATTTAGTCTGGATTATCAGGCTACAGAACTATGGCTTTCTACTCAATTTTATTCCAATTACATTTTTTATTGAAGTCAGATTTGTGGGGTCGTCCTGTGTGACAGATTCTAATCTCTCCAGCACCTCTAGAGTTACTGCTGGCCTTGGCGAGTCTGAATCCAAATATTAACACTTGATAATGTTAGAAGGGTATGAAAATTTTTTGAAAGGCACAGATCTATTCATGTTTTTTACCATCAGTGTGTTGGCATTACTTTTCTGTAGATTTTTGTTGCAACAAGTTTTTATTCAGTCTTTCCGAGGAGTGGGTCAGCAGTTCCAGTTTGCCGCTTGGAAAACCTTTTAGGGATTTTGATTAGATATGCATTTGCTATCATTCTGAGAGTCTCAGGCTCTGGTTACAGCTGGTGTTGGTATAAACTGGCAGACATTATCATTCGGTTTAGTTCTTCACTGCTTTCCCCCTCCTCAGGCAAAGTTTTGTTGTAATTACACCCATGGTACATTTTCTCATATTTTTCAATCCTTCCAGAAAGGAGTTAAACCAAGAGAACTTTAGAGATTAAGCACATCATCAAGTCTAAAGCAGTCTCAGTTAAAAACCAGCAACATATAGCTATTTTGAATCATTAAATAAATATTTGTTTAACTCTCCGTGACCTGATGTCGCTGGCCTGTTTCTAGACATTGCATCATGTTTGAGACCCTGTGGAAATGCCGACTCTCTCATCTGGCTTGTTTAGATTTTTTTTTATTTCTACGTTTCCAAACCCCAGCTGTTTGTGGGCTGAGTGTTATGAACGAGTCAGAAAAAATTCCCATCCCATAAGACCAGAGTTTGATTTTTTTTCTTCTCAACACTCGTTTTAAAACAAAGCGTTTTAAAAAACTTTTAAAACGTTCGTCTCTACCTCCCCTCTCACATCTCTCTCTTCTTCCATCCTCTCGTATCTCACTTTAGTTGTTTTCTTTTTCTTTTTGATTCCCTGCATCCTAAAGAGGAATAAAGAGAACTTTCCATCAGATGTGGCCGGGGTCCCCCTGGTTTCCATTCCCTCTCCTTCCTCTCACCTGGACCCTGGAGACAAACTGTGGCACCTCCATTCTGCTCTGGAGCAGTGCTGCAGCCTAATGGAGAGAGCCATCACCAGGGAGAAGGAGGAGTTCGATGGAGGGGAGATGGGTGAATACCAGACGAGAAGGAAGATGGTGAAGGACCGACTGTCGCGTCTAGTGATCGTCACCAGAGACCTCCTCAAAGCCACTGATGGTCCAAGCATTGTGACCCCGAGCTTGGACGCCTCACAGGTAGGTGTCAGCAGAGATGTTTTCAACAAGACAGGCTGGATTAGAAACACAAACGGAGCATATCTTGTCTTCTCTCTGGCAGTTAGATGGTCCCACCGCTCTGTTTGAGCTGAAGCTGTGGGTGTATGGAATCTTCATGGAGGTGGAGCACTGGAGCAATACGGCCATCCAAATCTTTCAGGATCTGCAGCCTGACGCTACCAAGGTGCCGTCGAAGAGGACGAGGAGTTCAAGGATCACTCCGAGGATGAGATGAGGGTGTTTTAATGGGAGATAAAGGATCAGTGTGAAAAGAACAGGACTATGGCGACAAACAGGCTGATATGGTCAGGCAAAGGGTAAGAATTAATAAGAAACATTGATCATCAGTAATAGAAGAAATATTGCTTGCTTTTTTATATACTAAACCAGAACAAAACTCATTACCTCAAACAAGAACCCAAACAAAAATGACATGTTAACTGGCTTTAACTACTAGTTAAACCAGTTTCTTTTTCTTACTTTCCAGGGAAACAGAAATAATGCATTAACTTTCTGTTTCTTGTTATAAGAACTGAATCCTTCCATTGGACTCTCCTGTATTTGTTACACGATGCTGGCTTTGCACTGGAGTCAGATTTCTTGAAGTTGTGTGATCGTTTAGATTGACAACGCTTCGCTTAAGTAGTCATGCTATTGCAGTTTTTTACTTCACTTTATTTCATTGTGACTTTGTGTGATAGTGCAGCATCTTAGTGAATTTAACATAGGTGTTCAGAACTTACCGTGTGACAGAGCTAATTTCACTTTCACCCTCCCGTTGAACATGATGGTGGAATAATGATGCTGTGGGGTAGCTTTTCAGTTGGGAACAATTAGCTGGTCAGTTGATGGGAGGACAGATGGAGTTCAACACAGGGTTCATGGTGATGTTCAATTAAAATTTTAATATATATATTTTTTTTAAATAAGAAAAGTTGTTTGTCATACAGGTTGAAAACACTAAATACTTCAAGGGGTGTTAAACGTTTTTACCCTATAGTGTTTGGTCTTTCTATTTTCTATTCTGCAGTTAAAGATCTAAATCCTCTGGGCTGAGGAGGTTTTGAAGAAATATTTTGTTACAGCACCCTCTAGTGTTCATTCACTGCTATTATTTTTTTTTGTTTCATTTTCTGATAGCTTAATTGGCCTCAGTGTTTGTCACCGGATTGAAAAAGTGTTTTAAGATTTTTATGTTTTAAATAAAGCACTTTATTAGCAGTAAATTAGCCCAAATAGGAAATGTTCTGAAGGAAATTAAAATAGACATTAAAAATAAGAGTAAATACAGGTATGACTTGAAACTTTTTTGTTTTCTTTTAGAATTTTTTTTTTTTTTTTTTTTACTTAACTCAGAAAATGTGCACAATTAAATACATAATTAAATGCGATGCTTTAAGATCTGCATTTTAACTACGTTATGGCTTTAGACCAGAGGTCTTCAACAGAATCTGAATCAGAAATACTTTAATAATCCCAGGGAGAAATTACTTTCGTTACATTACTCCATCTGTAATAGAGTGACTATAGGACCAGTTTGATATAACACAATTTCATACAATATATATAATTAGAGGGTCCCCGCTCCATCTCTCCATCAGTTTGGGGGTCCTTGGCCTTGAAAATGTTGAAGACCCCTGCTTTAGACAGTAATCGTTGATATAAAATCTGTTTATTATCTGCTGGGATGATCGAATATTACAAAAAGCAATATTATATTAGGAAATGCTGCAGCTGATATTAATGGTAAATGACTTTGTGCTGCGGTTACCTGGCAGTCTTATCTGGGCCGCAGTTCTAATTAAATTAGCCTCAGCCAAAGACTCTGATTGTCTTTAAAAATGCATGAAGCTTTGGAGGAAGAGAAGTTGATGTGAACAGGATTAGAACCTTTTTAAAAGTCAACACCTGACTAGCATCCACAGCTGCAAGAAGGAGTAGCAGAAAGAGCTGACAGAAGATCCTGAGAATGAAACCGTGTCTGACTGCTAAGTCAGCAAAAAGAAGACAAGGGAACCGTTTATAGTTGAACAGATTTCCCTCAGTTCTTTGTTTTTTTACCTGATTAACTGATGGTAAAGGCACTGGAAGTATGACTGTGTTGGTGAGACAACAAACTGACTTCAATTAACTAACTTAAGTGTTTTGAGTTGCAATCATTATTAAGACACCTTAAGCTAAAAAATTATATGAAAAACACAAGCTATATATATATATATATATATATAT
>NW_015150922.1:133108-135459 GCF_000732505.1 Cyprinodon variegatus | reverse complement strand
AATATTAAGAACTATGGTTACTTTTACTCGAGTCAAATTTCCCTGCTACTCATTTTTTACTAACAGAATTTCTTTTTAACCATAATCTATCAGCAACAGAAGCTTTTTTGTTTCAATGTTATTTATTTATTTATTTTTATATTTAGTTTTTACCTGGAGATCAAGCATACATATAGTAAACTGGAGATATTTTCATTAGAGGTACTTTTCTGCTCTAACATAATACATGCATGTTAAACGTAAACATTAGGTGTCATTAGTTTTATGTTGAAAATAACAAGCCTAGAAAAGTATTTTTATTTCCTAAATTTGTTTCTTTTTAATTATGTTAATCTTTAATTTTATTCTAGTCTCTAAAATACAAGAATTTGTACATACATTTATAGTTTTGTCTGATAATAAAAAATCAGATCTTATTAGTATGATTACTCTGTACTTCAGTAGCTTTCTTACCGAACATGTTTTACTTGAAGTATTTCTTTGCTGTATACTTTTTACTTAAAACTTTTGTTGTTACTCACACTTCATTTAAATTTTATGCCCTTCAATCGATTTCTGTATGTGGGTAAGTCATGGCGGATCAACTCTTGGAGGAACAATCTCACCTGGAGGCGTAACAAACTGTTAAAAGCTGCAAGAAAATTTGGGGAATTTGTGAAGATATTGATCTGATGTGTAACCTTATCTTAAACATATAGAGGATGATCTTTTATTTCCAGGTGGATCATCTAAATAAGTGGTCCTCCTAATTGTCAATCATTCTGGTGATATGTTTACGTAACGTTTACGTAGCTATCTTTTTCTGGTCATGCGCACTTTCAGGCATATATCTCTTTAGGGCTACGGTTTCGCTCATTGAAGCTCAAATTTATCACCGTGGCTCTTTTAAAATGGCCGAGGGTTGAAAGAGAAAAAGTGTCTATGAAGTGTTTGAGGGAAAAAAAAGAAAGGCCTCAAAGAGGCAGATATATCCCAGAATGCTTTGCTTTTCTTGCAAAGCATTATGGGATTTGCTGTCACAGCTGTCTGCTGTCGCTACCCAACATCAGCGACTAATAACAAAGATGGCGCAGGCACCGTGCAATGGAGGAGGAGTTATGTGACCAACAGGGAGCAAAAAGCAGTGATCATCTGTCCTAACGGTAAGTTAACTGAGTTTGCTATAGAGTCCAATATATAGTCCCTTCTCGGGGATCCAGGTCCTTGAGAACAAAAGAGTTAAGTTTGCTGTAGAAACTTGACAAAAGAAACAAAATATTTTCATTCATCCCAGTTTGAAGCAAATTAAGTGCAACTGTAGATTTCTCATGGAGGGACTTGTCTCCACCTACAATGGGTGGCATGAATGTTACCAAACATCCACATGGCATGGCTGTCCATAAGGGAAGATTTTGGGGATGTAAAATACTGATGTTGGTGCTAAAGGTGGAGGCAAGAGTGCAACTTATTTTTCAAAAATGCTTCAAATTTAGCTGGTAAGATGTCAAAAG
Organism: Cyprinodon variegatus; assembly: GCF_000732505.1. Classification (NCBI taxonomy): domain Eukaryota; kingdom Metazoa; phylum Chordata; class Actinopteri; order Cyprinodontiformes; family Cyprinodontidae; genus Cyprinodon; species Cyprinodon variegatus. The sequence continues at coordinate 133,969 of NW_015150922.1, read as the reverse complement.
AGGCCATTAATGCTTGATGAGTTGAATTATGATCCTTGGCTGATAATAATGATTAAGCATTGAAATTGGAAGGGACATTTTGTCGTCGAGTAGACTGGAATACATTTTTCGGCAGATTGAGGGGAAACTGAGGAGCGTAGCTCTGTGGACATGAGATAAGAGGTGTAGATAAAATGAATTACCCAATCTCTCAGTGAGAAACTCTCCAGATTTAAGAAGAATATTTCTATAGTAAAAAATCGAACGCTAACCGGCAGGTATGTTTTCTCTAGGTTTCAATCTGTGGTCGCTATCAATCTAAATCAGTCCGGCCTCCTAATTCTGTTGGTGTTATCCTCCAGCAAAAGCTGTGCACAACTTCGTGCAACAAGTTTTGATTGTCTCTGCACCTTGTCCACCTTAGGGTTCACCAGACTGGACTGGTTAGGGAGACCATATTGTCAGTTAGAAAGGAAATTCCTCTCTGAGAATTAGTTTCAAAAAGATTGTGCTCTTTAGTGCACAAACCGGTGCAGATTTATATTTAACATGTTAAAAGCAAGGGAAAATGTAGAGTTTCTATTCGACCGTGGTTGTTTTCATCACCCTATGAGGCGTTTTACACTATCATAAGCAGCTAAATGCAATTCATTTCCAGGGTTTCAATTTTAAACTATAAAAAACTAATTCTTTAAAAAACAAGAATTTGGATGCTGCAGTTGAATCACAAATATGAATCCCTAAATATGTTAAAGTTATGCTATATTTTTTCAATGAGAGATATTCTGCTTTTGACTATTTCTTTATGTTTTAAATAACAAATAAAAACAACATAGTAGATGTTGTATATATGTGCAATAATTTAAATTTTTAGATAGCCAT
>NW_015150922.1:129248-130844 GCF_000732505.1 Cyprinodon variegatus | reverse complement strand
CATTTATTTTACTTTGATTTCAACATCCATGAGATCTGAGCTGCTTTGATGAGCTCAGATGTGGAAAAACAGCTGATCCCAGACTGTTCTCTTCATCCAGTCTGTTCATCTGCTTGGTTTTAATGTGTGTCAAAGCTGAAGGTGAACTAAGAAGAGAAATTTACTTTTTGGTTGAAAAAAGGCTTATTTAATTTATTTTGTCCTCACAAAGCAAAACAGACTCCAGCCCTATTTTATTTTACTACCTAAGAAATAAAATATTTTCATGTACCCCTTGCAATTTAATCACTGATTTAAACAACTGATACTCAACAGGAATGCACCTACAGGATGACCAGATGAAGGGTGGTTCAAGAGCCTTGGAGGCAACAGTAAGTTGTCCCCTAAAGCAGACATTCTAGCTGAATCCCAAGACATACTCTACATTTTATACAAAGACTATAAAAAGTAGAGCATGCCAAGAGGTATTTTTGAAAGGCGTGTTGATGTATTTCACTGAAACGTTTCCGAGATACGAACAATTGACGCATCATGTATGTGGAGTCAAGATCATGACCAGATCTACATCATTCTGCAGTGAAGGATGGCTGTAAATCGGTAACGATGCAGGAGAAACCAACTACTAGGTCATTTTAAACTGAGACTGGGTTAATTCTTTTGCAACTTGCCGAAAAATTACGATCCCAATTTTACCTCTATCTTGATCAAAGTCTGGTAAGAACATTTTTTTTGAAATATTCTAGCAGCTTTCAGGTAACAGGTTTAAATTCTATAGAAGAAGGAAGTTTGAAGTTAAATCTGTCAAAATGTCTTTTAAACAGCAGACTTAAGTACAATAGGAAAGGCCAAGCTTCCATTTAATAAGGTGCAAGGTGCTTGACAGAATTTAGCAAAAACATTTGTTAGAGGTTGCAAAGGTAGCTGGATCATTTTGCTTCTTCGCTTCTCTACTTTTAATTTTGATTTACTAAGGTGATCCAGCTAATCTATAATCTCTAATGTGACATTTTCCCAATAGGTAGTGTTGTAGTCAAGACCGCACCAACCAAAACAAGACCAGGGAGTACCGAGCCCAAGACAAGGTCAAGACATTTAGAAGTTGAGGAAAAAGAAAGAGCCAATGAGACAACCTGTAAAATGTGGAGTTTGCTTGTTAAACTTAAGTTTGCTTTAAAATACTTGCAAAAATGTAAAGTTTTTTCTTAAAGTACCAGACTTCAATACTAGAAAACGTGATTTCTTTAAAAACTTTATGTTAAGAAAACTCAACTCATAAGTCAGACTAAACTTTTCATTGCAGAGAGAAATAATGGATGAAGAGTCATTACCAGCTAATTTAAATAAGTTGTGTGAAACAGTTGAAATTTCAGTAGGGTATTTTTCATTTCACATTTTTTCCTGTCGTACACACAGGGAGATTGTGCAAGGGGTTTGTCTGACAGTGTTTCACTGGTAGCCAATGGCTTTATATTTTTATTAACTATTTTTGAGAGGGTCCTTTTTTAACTCTTATCAGTAAGTAAGTAGGCAAAGTACTCATCAGTAGTACTTGAGTAAAAGTATTAATACTCAGTCTTTTTATTTTATTTTATTTTA
>NW_015150922.1:125869-127289 GCF_000732505.1 Cyprinodon variegatus | reverse complement strand
GTAAAAGAGTGACTATAGAACCAGTTTAATATAACACAATTTCATACAATATATAAAATTAGGGGGCCCCCGCTCCATCTCTCCATCAGTTTGGGGGTCCTTAGCCTGGAAAACGTTGAAGACCCCTGCCTTAGAGGCATTATTGCTGATACTGGCACTTACATTCTTTAGTTTATAGACCTAAATATGATTGTCAACTAGCCTTATTAACTTTTGAACTTTACTTTTGAACTTTTCAATTAGCTTTTTAACCTATTTTTCTTGACTTGTTAACGTTTTTTATTTTTAATTAAATTTACAGTAGCTAATATATCATTCAAGGACTCATCTAGTTGGTCAAATGCCAAAATAAGATGTACAGCCGTGTAGCAGTATCTTTGCTGAACGGCTGGATATAGATCTGGTGCTTCTAGACCTCACTGGGGGGGCTCTATTTGTAAGTGATCAAAAACGCTAACTTGCCCTATAAAGGGGTTAAGTGTGGTAATCAAGTACATATACTTTGTATCTAACCGTCAGTTAGATATTTAAAAAGCCTATCAGCAATGGTCTTGAGTGGTCTTATCTAAAAACCTGAAATCGCCTTGTCCGAAACTAAGACAAGATTTAGTAAAATGCTTTTGATAAGAATACGAGACCAGGAACCTAATCGATCTCCAGTACTACAACACTACTGATGAGTAAGTGGTGGTTATAATATTTTTCAGATCTTAATTAGTTTCATTTTATTTCATGTGATTATCTGTGACTTTGATGCCTGTTTGGGCAATTTGATTAACATTAAATTTACCACATTTTCATCAAAGAATGAACCGAAATAATCCCAAAATTCCTTCTACTGGTCAAAATTAAATTGGGTCAACCACATCAACTTGCAATTAACTATGAAAATTAACTTTAGAATATTAAACTGTAAAAGCATGTGTGCCAAATGTCCTAAACTCCAAAGGAGGCTGGACATCTTGCAAATGTTGATTGTCCAACCTCCCAGTAAAAACTTTTTCTTTAATTGCTAGCTGTTTCGAATTTTCCTGTGAAGCAAAGTGATCCCAAACATCCGTAGAGTTGTATTTTATTAATTAATGACAGTATAACTCACAAACCCTGTACATGAGTAGTTTACAAGGCAGGGGGAATTACTTTGACTACTGTAGGCTGTGAGACGTGTCATAACTCTGGATGTATTTAGTGAGACTGTGAGTGTGTACGTTGAACTGTAGGAAACGACAGCATGTGCGTGAGAGCAGTTGAGGTGTAAGTGTGTTTAAAAGGGTGTGTGTGTTTGTTTTTGAGTATGCCTGTTTATGTGTGTACATCTCTTCTCGTCGATGTGTGTGTAGGTGTGTTTCGTGTGGTTGTCAGGGAAAGGAGTGGCAGCCATGATGCCTGGAGGAGAAGGTGTGTGTGTGGTTCTATATAT
>NW_015150922.1:124119-125583 GCF_000732505.1 Cyprinodon variegatus | reverse complement strand
CAGACAGAGAGAGAGACAGACAGAGGGAGGGGAGAGACAGCAAGCAGGAGACAGAAGTGTGTGCATCTTAGTGTGTATGTGAGTGTGTCGGTGTGTACATGTGTGTATGAAAGTGAGTGCAACTGTATGTGTGTGAGGGAGAAAGACAGGGAGTGAGTGTGTGTTTTTGTGTGAGTTAGCAAGAAGGAGAGAGAGGACATGTACGTGTGTGAGATAGTGTGTGTGTGACAGAGGGGGAGGGGGAATACATGAGAGTTGTGTGTGTGTGTGTTTGTGAGAAAGGAAAGAGGGAATGTGTGTGTGTGTGTTTGCCTGCGTAGGAGGGAATGTGTGTGTAGTTTTGTGTGGTGTGTGTGAGACAGAGATAGAGGGGGGAGGGCTGGGTGTGTGTTTGAGTGTGAGTGTGTGTGTTGGGAAAGCTTCGAGTGAGCTCTGCAAATGGTGTGTGTGTGTGTGTTACAGCAGTACAATATGTGCCTGGGCTGAATGAAAGGGAAATGAATGTACTCTGTGTGTGTGTGGTGGTGTGTTCATGCAGTAAGAGGGTGTGTGTGAGTGTGTGCTCTTTATTCAAACTATGTTTGTGTGTATGTGTGTGCAGCGGTGTGGTCTGTGGAGAGCAGTGTGTTGCAGTGTGCATGCACAGTTTGCTCTTGCATGTGGGTGTGTGTCCTCAGCCAGGATTGTGTTGCAGCATGTGACAGAGAAACTGTGTGTGTACAGTTGCATGTTTGCGTGTACTTTAACACAGAGAGACACAGAGATACTTATTGGGCGTATTGGTGCGGGTGATGAAGCCCTCATAATAATGTGCTCACACAAACCAAGCCGAATTACAATTAAACCCAACTCATTTTGCAGCTCCAACATCTCCAGACATTTCCCCCCTCAATTTTTTCTTTCTCTGACTTATCTCTGCTGAAAGTTCATTTGGAGATTCTCAATGTCTTTTGTAATCCAATGTGTGTCTGAACACTACAGCATAACTATTTCTCAAGTGGCTCTATGTACTGAAAGTACAACATTGTCATCACCATGCCTAAATAACATCTCTGAATAAGACATCTTTGAGGAGCTCTTAGTTTAGGTACCTTTTGTCTGTGATGATCAAGAATTTGATTACTTGTAGGTTCAGGCTCTCACCTATATTGACAAAATATAGAGAATGACCAGAAGAACACAATTTTATGCAAAACCAGCTAGAATGTGACTCATAGTAGGATATGTCTTATATTTGTACGTTTTTGTCTTTACATCCATCTAGACCAAAATCTCACTCGAATGAACATACATTTTGGAATTCCATCAGAGTAACTTTAGAGTTTGCTGGGTTGAGGTATATTTGCACTGCAAAAAACATCTAGAAATAAGGGAAAAATATCTTGTATTAAGTGTATTTACCAGTGGCGGCCGACCCATAGGGGGCGCTGGGACACCGCCCTCCCTGATAAGAAGAGAGAAACG
>NW_015150922.1:117504-122717 GCF_000732505.1 Cyprinodon variegatus | reverse complement strand
GGATTAGTTGGAGACATACACTAGGCTATATCAGCCCCACCAAAAATATTTTTCACCAGCCGCCACTGGTATTTACCCTTAATTTGAGCAGGTAAATAAGATGACCTGCCAATGGAATTAGTATTTTATGCTTGAATTAAGACAAAACAATAGCTTTTTCTTCTTATTTTAAATGTAAATTCTCTCGTTCCATTGGCAAAGTTTCACACTTACTTCCTCAATTCAAGAAAAAATGCACTAAATCTGAGCAAAAATGACTTATTTAGATTTCCATTTCTTGCAGTGTGGTTCTCCCTTTCAGACCTTATTTCTTAAGTCTTATTTATTAAAGTTGCACAAAACGGGGCCTGAATTTTAGGTATGTTGCTTTCCATGCAAAGGTTTCAATTTAAGACAAACATACTTGCTGGGACAGTGTATTTTCCCTCACACACACTGAGCCTTGGATATGCTTCTCACCATTCTAAATTGTCACCTCATGAGAAAAACAACATAAATGTTGGACAATGACAGACTACTGCACCCTAGGGGCACAAAGGAGCAACCCTGGAGATCCTTCCTTCTCGCTGCTATTAGACTTCATAAGCCCCATTTACACAACTCCTCTGAAACTGATCCATGCCGAGTTCGAACCGAGCTTGGATCAGTTTGCCGTGTCCAGCTCGGTTTCTTACGACCGTTCACACATCACGCTAGCAGACATTGAGGTTCATCACACTGCTAAGCAGAATCATAACTGGAAATCGTATGGCATGGTAGGAAGGCTAGAATTTTTTGGAATGTCTGAAAGTTCATGATTACGGAGGCAGACTGTAAAGAGATGACACTGTCTGCTTATGCGCTCTTTGTTATCTGAGAACCGAGCCAGAACTGAACCGTGCCGTGCCCTACTGATGAACTAGTTCCAGTTTAGCATGGTCCGGTTCATGGTTCAGTTTTGCAAGCCATATACACTCAACAGTTATCTTAGTTACCATGCTCAGACCGATTTTAGCATTGTTTCAAAAAGTTAGCGTAAATGGGGCTGTTGTCTTCACACTGTTGCAAACAGGCCCAATAAGTGTTTAAAATCATGCCGTTATTTGCAGAGGTGAATAATCCAGCTCCTTAAAGTACAAACAGAAAAGCCTGGTTTTCCTTCATCGTGTTTACTTAAAAAAGTTATTAGCCTCCATCTGTGTTTTTGAGCTGGACAGGCTAACGATTGAAACTAATCTCTGTACAGGCTTTCACTTTTCTCTCCACCATCACTATGTCCATCCTTACCTCCTGTATCACCCTCCTCCAGGGACAAGGACAGTCTGCAGTGTAAAATGTGTTCTGCAGGGTGAGCGATTGGCTACAATCTTCCTTCTCTTCAGGAGCTGTATGTTTCCAGGACTTTGAGTGGAGCAGATTGGAGCTGACCCTTCACACCCAGGCAGGAGGCTCCGGGGCATTGGGACCAAAACCTTCCACCACAAAAAGAGCTTCTTCCTGTCTGCAGTTACCCAAATTAACAAAAACTGCACTAATGCTTTCCCCTTGCAAATAATATAAAGATGTGTTCATATGTAATACTATTTAGATTGTATTTAATATTGTTGTTGTATGTGGGCTGCTCAGTGGCGCAGTGGATAGCACTGCTACCTTGCAGCAAGAGGGTTCTGGGTTTGATTCCTGGCCCGGGATCTTTCTGCATGGAGTTTTCATGTTCTCCCTGTGCATGAGGGAATTCTTTCTGGGTACTCTGGCTTCCTCTCACAGTCCAAAAACATGACTGTTAAGTTAATTGGCTTCTTTAAATTCTCCTTAGGTGTGAGTGTGCGTTACTGGTTGTTTGTCCCGTTTGTCTACATGTTGCCCTGCAATGGACTGTCGACCTATCCATGGTGTACCCCGCTTCACGCCCGTAGACAGCTGGATATAGGCACCAGCACCCCTTGTGATCCCAGCTGGGATAAAGCATGACAGAAAATGGATGGATTTTTTGTTGTATATTTTGAATATCTGCCACAGTGTTCTTTCTCTGCTAAAGTAGAATTTTGTCATTCTCTCACCATTCTTATATAACTTGCATTTTTAAATTCCACATTGTATTATTCCAGATTTGTTTATATCAGTTGCATATTTGTCTAAGTGTAGAACCTTTTGTTATCACCAAAAATAATTCCTTGTACATGTAAAAAGAAATACTTCGTAAAAGAGCTTTTGTCATTCTTACTATTTGCAGTTTTCTTCCATTTTATCTGTAATTGGGCAGCTGTATTTTTTTTTCTCTTAATCTCAGATTAATCTGAGTATGCTTCTCAATCTGAGCGACTGTAGGACAATACACAGCATTTTCATTCTATTCTTTACCATTCTAACCTCTTCTATTCTACTATATCTCCTAAAAGGCACAGTTTTATCCAGTAATCTATTGAAGCTTACAGACATATTTTATTTTCAAATATTACTAACTCTTGATAGATGCAAATCAAATTTAGCAAAAGATTTGATCATGCACTGAAGTCTGATAGTGTGCTATTATGCACCTGTGGATCAAAATCGTGGATTTATGAAGCTTATCATTGTTCAGATGGCAATACTCTGCAAACATTTTTTTCTTAAAAAGGGCATTTTTCTTCGAAAAGCTCAGTGACATACTTTGAAAATTTAGCAATTTACATTTAAAATTAGAAAAAAATATTGCATTGTCTTATTTCAAGAGCATATGATGTAAATATCTTATTTTAAGAGAATAAATACTAATTCCCTCTAGCTAATCATCTTATTTACCTACCCAAAGTAAGGGTAGATACACTTTAAGTATTTTTACTTATTAGATTGATAGATTGTTATTAGATTGTTATTAGATTAGATAGATTTTTTCTTTAGTGTATCAGAACAGTTATGTCTTCATTCATAAGCTTACCATGAGTTCAATTTTGTTTACTGCACTATAGCCCATAGGTTGTAATAGGGAGCAAACATCACATCCCAAATTAGTTTAGTAATTGGTACATTGATTTTAAAATCCTGGTCTTAGTTAATTGAATTTGTGAGTTTTTCAGTTAGAACAACCTGTACCAGTTCATCATTCAACTTCTCATTAAAACCTTGTACTATGAAAGACCTCTATGTAAAATAATTTGTGTGTTGCTTGTCACAGCAGAAGAAAGAAACTTTTCATATTTATTGTGCTAAAATGCTGTCTAGTGGTGATTACTAGTCTGTAGTAGGGATGCAATTTATGGATTAATGAATTAATCTGATGTTGATTGATCTTATTTTTATTTACATTTAATTTTGTTTATACTTGTTTTTATTCATTCAATAAAAAGTATAATTTGTTCAGGTAACAACTAAAATAAAGAATGAAGGAGTAGAAAGAAGGACATACTTTTAATATTTGCCCTATAAATTGTCAGTCAACTAATGATTAATTGATAAGTGGCCAATATCTAAAAAAAATCTCTAGAAAATGAGAAGAAAATGGCCAATTATCAATTAAGTGAAATTTTTCTAGTACATGAGAGGTTGCAATGATCTTGGTGCTGATGACTGGCTTAATTACTCATTTCATTCACCTGTCTAATTCTGCCCAGTTTCTCATTACTGCTCAACTGATCCCCTTGCTTGTGCCTCTATTTAAGCTGCCTTCTGCCAATCTTAAGGGCCAGGTTATTCTCTCGAGTCAGTGGGGAGAATTTATCCAGCTTTGCCTCAGGGTTTCTTATTTCCTGTTCTGCCTCTCAACCACTGAGCCTCCCTGTTCCCATCTGATCTGTTTGCCTGACCAGTTTTTGGACTACTGCTAGCAGTGATGGCTTTGCCTTCTGGAATTTCCTCCTATCCTTCGTCTGTCCAGATCTGATCTCCTGCTTGTTCTCCATCCTTTGGGGCTGCAGTGTTTGGGACATTCTGGGCAGCACCCGCTGTGTCTTATTTGCAGACACCCGGTTGAATCCTAACTTGTTCCCTGGGTGCAGACTGAACTGTTAAACCAAGTTATTGTCCTGCATGCATAATTCTCTTTTTTCTAATAATCCCACTGTCTGTCTTGAATACTGGGTCCACTGTTCTGAGCGATGACAGGGGTTAAAAATACTTTTATAGTATGCTGAGTTAAAAGAATAATTTCTAATGATTTAATGTGCCATTTGTGTTAAGTACAGACTGAATAAACAAAGAAAATATTTTCTAACACATTATTTAAAGTTCTCACACATGATTAAACTTAGAAATACAAGATAAAACAAAACAGCAACCTGTAAAGTTAAATAATAAAACAAAAGATGAAAAAATATGTGAAACAGAACTATCATTTGTAAATAGGGCATGTTGCTCCAACATGCTGTCAGACTATTTGCCATTTTTATTAAGTGGACAGTAAAAATGATAAACCTCTCTCTGTAATTAAACAATCAGTGGTGGGAAAGATGTTCTGCTGTGAGCAGCATCTAAACACTAGAGTTGTTGTTATTCTCGGAGGAATGGTATAACTTTATTATCTACCATGCTCATTGCTAGCATGTCTTTTTCTATGATGTTACAAATGTTTTGCTTAATGCAATGTACTTAATGCTATCATCCCATCCTCACCTTGGCTCCACTGTCAATCAAGGGTGCTGTAAAAGTTTGCCCAATCTTCTCCACTTATATAGGAGCTACATTTTTGACTTAAATGATACAGATATTTGTCCCTTGCTGTTTGCCAGTGGCTGGCTTCTTGCTGCTGTGGCCCCCAGCCTGTCGCCCTGCATTGGTGGTTATGCTGCAGCTCTTCTGTTCAGAAGTGTTGTATTGCAGGCCCAGGGAGTACACTGGAAGATGGCCCGAAATTGAAAGAGGAATTTAATTAAGTTATTTAAAATCCCCTTATTTTCAGATTTAGCTTTCTCATCAACCAAATAAGGATTAGGAGGGAATAAGCCAAAGGTATTAACCTAGGTATGGGTAAAAATTCCACAAACCTTAGTTTTAGGCTAAAGGGTTGGTTATACTCCCGCAGCAGTGTGTCACAGTGAGCTTGTCGCAGATATTTTTGATTTTATGCCCAATATTGAAGCGTGGTCTGCGCTATGTTATTCCACGCCACAACGCAAGAGGGAGAATGATGAACTAGTTGTGGGTCTAGATGCTGCTGAGGTGGTGGGGAAGAGGGGTAAGTTTGTGCGACAATCAGTGGCGGTCGGCCCATAGGGGGCGCTGGGGCACCGCCCTCCCTGATAAGAAGAGAGAAACGTAAA
>NW_015150922.1:113920-116287 GCF_000732505.1 Cyprinodon variegatus | reverse complement strand
AATTCTTATTCCGGATTAGTTGGAGACATACACTAGGCTATATCAGCCCCACCAAAAATATTTTTCACCAGCCGCCACTGGCGAAAATGGAGGGATATGAGGGTGAAAAAGAACAGGGATCCAGGTGGAAAGGGTTACAGCGTTACCTCTCTCTTCTATGCTAAATACATTAGAATAAAGAACAATATTAGACTTATAGTCTCTACAATGCACAAATATTGGAATCTGAGATAAAATATCAGCCAAACCCATTTGCACAAGGACAGATAAAACTGTTAAATAAACAAAACATTACCTGCGACATATCTGACTATATAACCATTTAAAACAATTATTTTCATTAATTTCAGACTGAAATAATCACTTACTGGTATTATATTAAACTGCACTTACAATATTCACCACTGTTCAGCACAATTTTCCTTTTTCCTCTGTGCATGGAGCAGCCGGACTCGCAATGAATCATGGGATACCTAAGGCTACACAGGATACACCGGACCTGTCCTTCATAATGAGGAGTCTACTAAACCGAAAAGGCCACAGTGCCATGCTATGACGTAATCGGCTGATGAATCTGGCCTTCGGAGGACTCAGCCCCTGGAGGAATTCAAACTCATTGCATGTATGGCAGGTGACTTGCTGGAAAGCAGGGAAGAAATGGAGATGAAATAAGAGAGAAACACACACAGCTTTAAGAAAATGGCAGTTTAACATTAAAAACAAACAATTTGAATCTTTGTCATAAAGCATTCAGAATAATTCAGGAGTTTCTTTTTAAAAACTAAATCAGCATTTAGCTACTAATTCTCCTCGCCCAGGAAAAATGACCCTTTTTGTTGATTAGGAAGATTCTTAACTTGTTGCAGCTCTGTGGGGGGAAAAGGTTGATCATGGTCCTGTTCCATAGTCCACAGCGATATTGGCAATGGCTTAACTCCATTGGGTCTGGATTCTATGTCCACCTAGGCCACTTGGAGAAGTCAGATGTGAGACCAATACAGCATAAAGACTGTAGAATCTTAAACTTTTAGGGTCACTTACAGAGCTTGAAAGAGAGTGTTTTCATGATGCACGCAGCTTGGCGAGATTCTGCTCACTCACAGGAGGAGATGGCAGTCACTGCAGCTAGGCGTGTTCATGGGGTCAGAACAGGCTCACAGTGGGAAAGGGCACCTCGGATGCAAATTGTCAGAAATGGGTGCTTTTTCAGAGATTTAAAAACTCCTCATCTGTTCTACAGGACAGGCAGCATCAGCATGAAAATGCTGGGTTTAAGCTTAAAGCTGTATCAAAGCAAAATAAACTACAGCATCAGAGTTCTGCCCCACATGGAAAGTGATGTCCTGCAGGAATGTTGGGTCTCTCCATCCGGACCTATGGTCACCAATGGAAAAGGAAGAAAAAAGTTCCTTTTAAAGGAACTGCATTTAAACGCTGTAAAATGCAGTGGTAACATCATCCGTTGCAGGGAATTGCAAGTTGATCCATAATATCTGAATAGTCATACAAAAAGACCTGTAGCATTAAAAACCTGTGTCCGATGCTGATATAAAGTTTAGCTCTTACATTGTCAGCACCAGGAATAACAAGTTCCAGCTGTACATCAGAAGTGCACATAGGGTAACTTGAATACTTTATAAATTGAAGTTTATAGGCTTAAAATGTTTTTGTGTATGATTGTAATTCACATAATTTTCAAGTGTACTTTTATCAACAAGTCATATCAAAATAAAGAGTAAGCATTAGAGATAGACTAGCTTTTTAGGAAGCAATGTAGCATGAGGACATAGACCAAAATGCTGTTTTGATTTGACTGTTTCCCTTTTGTATTTGTCATGCTTGGTATTAGGATTCTGAACCATTCTTCAGTTTTGTTTAGTTTTGTTTCAAGCTTCTATGCCTTCTATCCTTGCTCACCAAGAGTTGAGCCTCAAAAACTGTGACCATTTTAGTTTCAATTAGTGCTTGTGTGAGGGAGAAAGAGACTCGTTGTGATTATTATTTGGTATTTGATGAATCTGATACCAAAACCCAAAAAAACTACTACTGGTAAATTAACCAAATTATAAATTTGATGAAAGGGTCTCAAGCCTAATCTGTAACAATCTTGCCTTTCTGAGGGCTGATTTTTAATAATAATAATAATAATAATAATAATAATAATAAATCCAATTTGTACCGCACTTTTCATTAACAAAAATCTCAAAGTGCTACACAGTGCAAATAAAATCAAAGATAAAAATCAACATCATAAAAATCATGTGGAGGCAGAATAGGCTTGCTTAAATAAAAAAGTCTTCAAGCCTCTTTTAAAATCAATCAGTGGTTGTGGAGCTCCCATGGACCTTAATCTGGAGCGAGGAAGGT
>NW_015150922.1:109949-113517 GCF_000732505.1 Cyprinodon variegatus | reverse complement strand
AATCCTGGCTGCGCTGTTTTGAATGTATTGGAGCTTCTGAAGATGTTTTTTATGGATTCCAACAAACAAGCAGGGTAATGCAATTTATATATGTTTTTTATATTAAGGTTTTAATTTTCAATATCCTATCACACATTCCTCTTTAGACAGCTCTGGCCACATAAGTTTCATTTGCTTCGAACATAATGCAAATTACCTCGATAAACCCCGATTTCAGCTGCTGAACAAAGTTGGATTGATCAGATATAAAAAGCACTTCTTACATGTCACATGCTTGAACTGGAAGTATTTTGTAAGTGCAGACCTTCTAGTATTTGGTGCTAGACTCAATACTGTGATGGTTACACAACCTAAACCATAGCAGTTAAAACATCTTTAAATTTATTCTTCGATCCCAAAAAATGCCTCCAAGTTGTATAATTTTAAGGGATATTTTTCTTGAACATTTACATAACTGTCTAAATCAACGTGCTACCCGAGTTCCCACCCAATCCAAATGCTAAAGTGAGAATTATGGTGCATATTTATAAAACTGCTAACCATACTTGATTATTCAAGAAACATTTTCAGATGTACTATAAAAGTGTTTTAACATAGAAACCAGTGATTTAGAGCTTGGAGTCTAGTCTTTCTATTCATTCACATGATATATGTCTGCACCAGCTCCTTGAAAGACGCTTTTAAAAGCCTGTGAATTTCTGTGAATTCAGTTGGGGCAGTGATATGTCTGTCAAATACTGTCCGTACATGGCTTATCCGATAGTATACTGTATCTATCTTTAGTAGGCAGATACATCCCTGTAAAACAATACCTGTGAATCTAGATTTTAGAGGAATAAGACCTGTTAGCTATTGCAAATTAAAGTGAATGGAGGCTGAAATGTAATTAATAGAGCTGAATTAAAATATAGGCAGCAGTAGTAAGTCAATTTTTAATGAACAAATAAAGATGCCCACACATTAACACACATCACAGAGTTTTATGTGTAAGACAGCAAAGAGATCCTGTAAGTGCAGCTCAGGATAACATATGCAACGGTTTTAAAAAGTTCAACACATGATGTGGATAAAAGTAGTAGTTAAAACTGCTGGTTGAGTTCCCTTAGGACCTAAGGCTTAGGTTGTATGATATAGGTTTGGGTTTACTACCAGCACCTTACTTTTTTGCACTTATACTTTTATGAAGATATACATGTGATTGATTGACTTTATTGATCTTACAGTGGAGAAATTTACTCGTTACATCAGCTCAGATGGTCGCAGATGAAGAATGTGCCAAAGAAAAAAAAAGGTGCATGGATATATACAGTATATACAAGTGTGTCCGCATATAACATTTGGTATTTATATGGATGATGTTTATATTTATATATAGAGAGAGTTTTTGCACTGGGTGTCAAATACAGAGAAACAGGTCATTGCACAGGGTATCAAATAGTAATTGTGTTGGGACAAATTGCGCATTATAGATTGCAGAGGTTATTGTCGTTGTATTGTTGCATTGTAGAGTCTGGTTGCAGAAGGGATGAATGACCTGCAGCAGCGTTCCTTTTAACAAACAGGGTGTAAAAGTCTTTCACTAAAGGAACTGCTCAGCTCCTCTAGAGTCTGGTGCAGAGGGTGGAAGGTGTTGTCCATGATGGATGTAAGCTCGGACAGCACCCTCCTCTCAGGCACTTCCTCCACTGAGTCCAGAGTGCAGCCTAGGACAGAAGCGGCCTTTCTCATCAGTTTGTTCAGTCTCTTTCTGTCCCACTTTGCGCTGCCAGGGGGCCTGCAGACAACAGCGTAGAGGAGGGCTGATGCCACCACAGAGTCGTAGAAGGTTTAAAGTAGGGGCCTGCTCACTACAAAGGACCTCAGCCTCCTGAGGAGGTGGAGGCGGCTCTGGCCCTTCTTTTACAGTGCATCAATGTTATGAGTCCATTCCAGTTTGTTATTAATGTGAACACCCAGGTGTTTTAAACTCTCCACCATCCACTTATACTTAGTGTACGTAGTGTAAGACCATCTTCTGATGACTACTTCCAGAAGGATAAAGCTCCAAGGCATAAAGCGTGAATCATCTCAAACCAGTTTCTTCAACATGAGACTGAGTTATCTGTACTAAAATACCATCCACAGTCATCAGATCTAAATCCAATAGAGCTCCTTTGGGATGTGGTTGAACGGGAGATTCACAACACGGATGTGCAGCAGACGAATCTGCAGTATCTGCATGTGTGATGCTATCATGTCAATATGGAAGAAACTCTCTGAGGGATGTATCCAGGACCTTGTTGAATATATGCTACGAAGGAAAAAGGGGGTTCAACCTGGTGCTAGCAAAGTTTACCTAATAAAGTTGCTGGTGAATGTATTTGTATGCCTTACAACCCTACTGCACTGGAAGATGGTCCAGAGGGATAAAAAAAAATAATAATAATCTGGTATAAAATCTGTGTTTTCTATGCCTTTAATTCACTGAACCTATAATAATTGGATATTTCATAACTATTTACGGGTCATTGCCTCTTTTAGAATGATTTCAGAGATCTAAAACCCAGGGTATCATCCACCTACTAACCATCATTGATTATGAAAAGGTGTGAATATAACACTTATTATCTGTTCAACCCCTGATCTGCTTTCGGCAGTATTTGTTTTCCTTTTTTTCATAAGCCAACATTTCTTTTTCTGTTTCTTGGTTATAGCTCAAGCACAAATGGGATATGGATTCTGCATCTCTGTAGGCATAGGTTTAAAAGGGTTAAAGTATAAACGCTTCCTTGGACACTTTACACTGGAAAAATTATCTAGATATAAGTAAAAATTCCTTAAATTAAGTGCATTTACCCTTATTTTGAGTAGGTAAATTAGATATTTTGCCAATGGAAGGATTGTTTTTACTCATAAAATAAGATAATTAGATAAAATGCACTTGAAATAGGACAATGCCGTTGTGTTTTCTTATTTTAAGTGTAAATTGTCTTGTTCCTTTTTGCAAAATGTCTCTTTAACCTCCTTAATTCAAGAACAATTCACTTATTTTAAGAAAAAATGACTTATCTAGATTTCGATTATTTCCAGTGTAAGAGTAGATTCTTCAGTAAAATGTTCTTGATTGCAATATAAAACAAATAGAAATGATTGCAGAAATCAGCCAGATTTCTTTTAGCCTGAGACTCATACGCTGGCTAAATACATTGAACAGTTTTTAGATACTGATTGTACTTTTAAAACAAAATTTCTACATCAGACAATTTTTTCTGTTAAGGAAAAACTGTTTCAAAGTCTGACAACTAATTGTACCACCCTTGGCATAATTACCTCCAAACATCTGCCATCACTGGTGATCAGTCATTCATATCACTTTGGAGGAATTTTTTATCCACTCTTTTTTTTGCTAAATAAGATATGTTGCGCTAGTTTATTAAAAAGAACAGTTCTAAATTAGGTTCTGCCAAGTTAAAATTATATTATTGATTTATATTTATATTATTGATCTATCTATCTATCTATCTATCTATCTATCTATCTATCTATCTATCTATCTATCTATCTATCTATCTATCTATCTATCTATCTA
>NW_015150922.1:104768-106516 GCF_000732505.1 Cyprinodon variegatus | reverse complement strand
GTTAACACAGCAAGAGAAGTGTGTGTGTGTGTGTGTGTGGGGGGGGTGTTGCAGAGAGAGACCACATTCTCTGTGGGTGTCTATGTGTCTGCTTTAGAACGGCAGGGTCGGGTGGTAGTGAGCTGAGGACTGGGTGTGCGTGTGTGTGTGATCAGCAGCATGCATGCAAGCTTTTACAGCAGAGAAGGTTGGTGTGTGTGTGTGTCTGTGAGAGAGAGGGGATGGTAGCTTGTGCATATGCTGTCTGTTTCTGGGTTTGTGTATTTGCTCTGGAAGAAGAGGTGTTGCTGTGTGTGTCTGCATGTGTGTGTTTGTTCTGCAGTCAGTAAGAATGGGAGGGGTGTGTGTCATGGGGGAGACAGACACAAGGTTTGTGTGTGTTTAAGTGTGCATGCGTGTGACGCTCCTAGACAAGGGCAGTGTGTTTATACGCGTGTTGTACAGAGGGAAGGAAAGTGTTTATGCATCTACTTTGTTTATGAGAGAGGAAAGGACAGAGTGTGTGTGTGTGTGAGTATGCATGCTCAAAGGAAAAGTATCTTTGTGTGGGTGGTTATGGTATACGTGTCTGTGTGTGTTTATGATTGGCAATTTTGTTAGCGTGTGTGTGTGTGTGAAGGACGCAGGGTATATATGGGCTTCACGAGTTTTGGTGTGTGGAGGGAGCAGCAGAAACAGTTGAATGACAAGAGGCTGCGCGTCTCAATGTCCAGAAGCACGGGCAATGTTTGCTTGTTGGTGGCGAAAGGAGGAATAACTTGTTTGGTGGAGCGTGTGTGTGTGTGTGTCTGTGTCACTAAGTGGGAAAGAGAATATGTTGTGGCAGACGTGCATGATTGTGAGGGAGAGTGTGTGTGTTTCAGTGTGTGAATAAGTGAAAAAGAGAGATGGAACATGAGACTGTGGGCCTGGTTATTTGAGTGTGTTTGCGTGTGAGAGGGAAGGCTGTAGAGGCAGGGGGAGGATTGTGTGTGTGCGTGGTGGTGGTGTGGGGGGCGTGTGTGTGAGCTTGGCTACAGAGAGGATATTTGTGTGTACTGTATGTGTGTGTTTCAGTAAGTGTGTTTGCGTGCCTGTTAGTCTGAGAGGGAGGGGGGGTGTATGTTGAAGAGAGAGAGAGAGTTAGCGCTTGTTTGTGTGCATCAGCACGTGTGTGTGTGTGTGTTCCTGCAGGGAGGGGGAGTGAGAGAGATGTTTGTTGCGTGCGCACATGTGGCCTGTGTGAGCTTTGCGTGTCTGTATGTGGGTCTAGAGTATGGACTTTTTTTTTTTTTTCCGCGTATTTGTGTGCGTATGTTGGTTGGTGGGAGGGTGTGTGTGTTATTTATAAGAGAAAGAAGTGTTCAGGGAGTGAAGACGGAGAGAATCGATGGGGAGGGTGAGAGAATGAAAGAGGTATGGAGGGAGATGGCGAGGGGTCGGTGGTGAGATGGATCTGGATGGCAAGAAAGTTTGTGGAAACTTATTGAAATGCACAGATACTTGAAAGAGACTATAATGTTTAAGCAAAACATAAACTTTCTGGTTGTTTTTTTTTTTGTTGTTGTTTTTTTCTAAGAAGAAAACTGCAGACATTAAAGCAATGTTGTGGTTTCAAATGCATGTTATTGTACTGAAAATAATCAGTAGTTCTGGCATTTTAGTTTGCTTCTGCTAGAGTTCTGTATAATGCATGTTAGATGCACCAGACTTGTGATGCAGATTTCCTTTTTTTTTTTTTTCCTTTTTTTTTTTCCTTTTTTTTTTTA